>NW_021318776.1:158987-227442 GCF_001605985.2 Dendrobium catenatum
ATTAATTATAATTAAAAATAATTAATACCAATAATAATAATAACATAATTATTATAGTTACAATAATTATAATTATTAATAATTATGATAACATAATTATTATAATTATTAGTTATTATAATTGTAATAATTATAACAACATAATTATTAAAATTATTAATAATTATAATAATTATAATAACATAATTATTATAAAAATAATAAATATTAAAAACAATTAGCAATTAAAAATAAAACAAAATAGAAATAAAATTCATGCCTAAGACCTTATTGGGTAGGGAGTGAGTGAGTTGGCTGAGTTGAGCTGAGTGAGTTGGGTGAATGAGCTGAGTTGGCTGAGTTGGAATGAGTTAGTGAGTGAGCTGAGTGAGTTGGGCTTTAGTTTAAGTGGGCTGAGTTGACTGAGTCGGCTGAGGGGTTTTATTTAAGTGAGGATAAGAGGAGATGGGGACTTGAGGCTTGGAGCAGGAGTTCGGCCTGGAGATCGGGAAGGTAGGATGGATCGGCCTCTCTCTCTCTCCCTCTCGGTTTCTCTGGATCGGACGAATCGGAGGTTGGGGAGGACTAGGGAAGAGGCAACGGGCTTCTTGCTGGAGCTTGAGTTTCGGGATAAGGAGTCGGACGGGAGGAGGAGGTCGGGAGGAGAAGTATCGGGAGGCTGATGGGAGCTTGGAGTCGAGAGCTGCGAGAGGAATCGGGATCCAGGAGAGGTTTGCGGTCGTGGGAGAGGAAGTGTGCGGAGCCAGGAGAGCTACAAGAGCTCTTCTTGTGTGCTTTTAACGACAGAGGGAGTGGGGTAGAGACAAAGTATGCAGAGAAGAGACGTATTCGCGCTCTGCCGTTTCTCAGAGCATGGGCACTGTTTACGTGGCGATTTGTGCAGGATCTGAGCGGATATTCGGCAGAGAATAGGAGATGGGTACGACAGGTATTTGAGTATTTTTTTTATTTTCTTTCCTTTGGCTTGTAGTAGAGGTCAACAGCAACAAGTAGTGCACGTTAGTCTATCTGTACAAAGCAGCAAACAACCCAATCCACAAGTTGCTATGCTGCGCCACCGGATCCACAACATCCCCACAAGCGGATAAAAGGCATGCACGAGTTCCCAAATAGAACGTTGTATTCAAATGACAGTTGCCCATACAACTGACCAACATTAAATATTTTCAAAATGCCCCCGCACATGCACCGTAATTTATATACACATATATACACAAAAGGGGTAGGTGCAATCATAAACCTGCATTGGCCCTGACGAACGTGTTATGGGTACACACGTGACGTCTAGGAATGCTGTGTGGATCAATAAATGAGTGTAGTTCGAGCCCTATCCTTCTATATGAATGGATCGAAGTTGACACGGTTTGAACAACTAAACAAATATGTGGTTACAGCGTCGACTGAGATATTTGTTTTAATATGTTCATATAAGGCATTCAAGGCCTATGAACATGGACTTTCATTAATAAAACATAAAATCTACGAAACTTGATCCTCTGTCGACAACTCGACAGAGTCAATAAGGTTTAATCCACAAATTGAAATGCCCCCAAATACTCCAATGATGGTAGTGTTGAATATCTATCTCAGCCGAAGGGGTTCACAAACACTTTCAAATGCCTCCTAAATTCTCATATGCCTATTAAAACTCAAAATTCCAAATATTTAAAATTGAAATCACCCATTAAACATTTAAAGCAAGATTCATCCACCATCCACAACAGTTTGTCGCGGTGGACAAATTAAAATTTACTTCAACTCACATAGAGCTAATGCCTAGTCGAAAATATCATTAGGATCCATTCTCAAATAATCTTATGTCAGTAAGGACGTGGTACGTGTCCTCTGACTGGTAGTTTCATCGCTAAATGGCATCGCAGGATAAACGTCTATGACTCGGGGCCCTCTGAATCGAGTGATTTTGCCGCAAATTAGCACCACTAAATTACAGTTATAGCCAGAGACAATACGTTCCTTAGTGTCATCAAATCTTTGAGATATGAATCAATAGGATATAATCGATAGGGCACAAAGCTCTCTGTTAGCTAATGTGGATTTAAATTTATCCTCTTAGACAAACATTCACCTCATGTCTACAAGGTCCCCTTGGACGAAGCAACCCATGATTGCCTACAAGGATCCTTCTGTCAGGTTGGGTCGACTATCTGCTCTGACTAAGTAGACTAGGGACCACGATGGCCCGGGACGACGGAACCATGGGATCTTGATCGGGATCATCATCCATTCCCCCACCATCCGCTTTAAGTGCAAGATGGTGAAATTTCCAATTTTAAATATCAAACCCTTTCCAAATTCCTAAGCCCAATGCTGCTACAATATGCCAGATACCGCGTATCTAAGGGTATGATGTATTCACCGACGACTAGCCTTAATCGAAAGTTCTCTCTTGTGACTGAGAGGGGTAATTAACTATAGGGTCGTGCGCCTATAGGAAACCAGAACTCAGATCATAAAGTCCTCGCAAAATGAGGGCGAAATCTCTGGGTAGTGTCTTATCTACAAACCCATCCGCCTTCCCAAAATTTACCCCAGAACCTAATTCGTTAAAACTCTCCCCCAAAAAAGAAGCGGGTGGAGGCCGGAGCCGAATTTTCGGAGCCCACATGAACATAGATCCCTTTGGATAAAATGCATTGAACCAAATGTGTGATTATGGTTTGGTCCCCCAAACTCCATTTTAGTTTTTTTATTCTTTTTCAAGCTCTCATCTTTGTGCTGCTACTTAAGATTTTTGCTCCTCAAACTAAAATTAGGTAGTTACAATTATTTGATCAAAATTAGGTAGTTACAATTATTTGATCAACTTTCCGATCATTTAATTTTTGATTAAGCATGATTATAAGGATCTTCAATAGAAAACATGGGTTCTGAGGTACAATCTCATATGTTCTTACAATAAGTTACCATATTTATATTAAACTTTATTTGAAATGAGGCATCTCATTGATATTTAAATATTACTCGAATCATTGAGGTTGTTAGTACCATTTATATTATACCTTAGTATTTCTTTTTGATGCCTCACCAAACCATCAAAAAAATTCAAAAGATTTTGTTCATAGACAATAATTATTAAGCATTTATTTTTAAAATCTAATAGATAAGAAATATAATGAGTAAAAGTCTAAAATAGTTCCCCGTTTTAGTCTCAGCCTTTTATGACTATCCAATTTAGTTACCTAATTAGCAGAAAATGTTTTAATTTGGTCTTAAGGCCAATAAGTAATAATTAAATTTACCCCAACAGTTAAATATGAGAATATTTTGGGTATTATGGTGTATGTGAGATGATATTATTTTTTCATATTTTTTGATATTTATTATTTTTAAATAAATACAAAAATCATAACAAGAGTTAACCAAATAAATAAATAGAGTGAATAATTAATAAGCATGATTAACTTTTATTATGAATTTTGTATTTATTTTAATATGATAAATGACAAAATATATAAAAATAATAATATATCCTAATACACAAAATGCAACACATTTAACTGTTGAGGTTAACTTCAAATTTTTAACTGTTACGTTTAGTCTTGGGACCAAATTGAGACATTTTTAAATAGTCAATAGACTAAATTAGGGCATTATGGAAGTCTGAAATTAAATTGGTCATTTATTAATAGTCAGGGGACTATTTTGGACTTTTTCTCGAAATATAATATTATAGGGTCAGTTGTACTTATTCAAAATGACTTTGAATTGAATGTTCAGAAAATTGATCTTGATTTACATTGTCGGGAATATCTATAAATAGAATTTCAAGAGGTTCTATGATGCTTTCCTATTTATTGACAATTTCCTTTTGGTATATGAAACATGAATTTCATGCGACTTTATTTAGGTTTTTCATTGTTAAATCGTTTGAGGAACCAGAACATTGAAGATTTTTCTATAACTAGCTTCAATGGTATAGTTGAGGGTGAATAGTTATGATTTGCATTTGGTAGGTTGAATACCTAAGTAGTTGTGTTCTAGTTTTGAACCAGAGCCTAGCAACCTCTCTTATGTATATATTATATTTTTGAAAAGAGAGATAAAGTCTTGTTATTATCCGAGCAAAAAAAAAAAAAATCTATTGTTTTTCTTTTTTAATATATATATATATATATATATATTTTGCATTGAGCTATCAAATTCAAATTCAAAATTGTTGATATTCTTTTCCATCAATGAATTGGGTGGTTATAAAATTTATTCATTTCTATAATTTATGATCTTGGATCAAGCTTATAATAATCTTTACTAATGGATCCTTAAGATGGAGTGTTACCAAATTTCATAATTTATTTGGACAAAATTAAATGATAATTTATGTTTGTGCCTAACTTTTTTATTTCAAATAATGCCAATAACTTTGATTTTCAAAACAACAACACAGATACTAGTTAACAAGGATATATCATGCTAAAAAACTAGGATATGAAATTGTTAGAATCAACAATGTCGTCATTAAGCCTTATTCTAAGTATTTTAGGCATGCTTTATCTATCCTCCTCTTTTTGGATTGCTACAAACGAACTAATAATTCTTTTTTTTTTTTCGATTTTTCTTGCTCAACTTTTAGCAACGCAACCTTTTCTTTCCTAGTCTTCTCTTTCTCATAAATCTAGTTGCGTTATTGTATCTTATTGTTTTCTTTTTTATGTTCTCAAATTACTGAAATGTTTTTTTTTTTTAATGTTATCTTCATAAGTTTTGCCCTATCATTTAAATTTTATTTATGTCAAACGGAACTTGGTTGTTATTTAATTCTATATGAGGATATGGATGTCTAAATTGGATAAGAATTTGGACACATGTATGCTCTTGTATGTATGTCCATCCATACAATATTTCCGTAGATGTATATATTGCGATGGATGCAAATGCACCTAATCATAATGGCAATCCGTAGTCCATTCACTCACAAATTAAAACAGTGCAGGCTTATACATGCAGACAAACATTGCACATATGTGCAAAGTTTCCAGTAATCCTAGAAGACATGAAGCAGTTTTATACCATAATTTATTTGTCTATATTTGAAATTTATTATCTTTTCTAATATGCTTGTTTGATATGTTTTATGATGTCTGATACATGCCAGCAATAAGTATTTGAAATGTTGCAATTGGACATATTTGATAGGACATCAGACGCATCTTGTATGGGATGCGGAGAGGGAAGGAAGTGAGGAACTTGATTTAACCGACTGAAATTATGGAGTTAATTTTTTTGATTAGTTTGTTTTGCTATTTAAAAGGAGCAGAAAAATATCTGCTTGTTTGTAATTGAAAACATTTTGGTTGTTATAATCTTTTGCTTTATGGGCACTTTGCAATTTTAGTGTTTTTTTTTATGATTAATAACAAATTGTTTGTTTAATGCAGAGATGAAAGACAGGAAAAAGCAGATGATATTCCTAATGAACATAAAAAAGATAACCCGTTGAAACATGACGTAAGTTCTTAACATTAATCTTTTCTTCAGTATGGCTTTCCATTTCTTTGTTACATAAACATTCTTTCATGGTACTTTGCTCCTAATATTACTGGAATACTTTATGTAGCCCAGCTTCGTCAGAATTAGTTTCGATCTCAACTTTAAACTTTTCAGCCACGCTGGCCTTCTACCTCCAATGTCCCCATTAAATCATTCTCTTTTTTGTGCTGGTCGTATTGTTGAATATATCAGGCATATTTTGTATGCTATGGTGCATGATGAAAATTATTATATTTACCACTATAATCAATGGATTAAGAGGGGAGTCCCACCCTGTGCAATTCATAAATCATTTACGAATTTCATCCTGATTTAGAACATATAGTAGTGACAACAGGTAACAACAACAATAACAACTAAGTTTTTATCCAATTAAAGTCTTTATCCAATTATGTGGGGTTGGCAGTAGGAGCTACAGGTAAGATAAATAAAAATGTTAGTTATAATAAAATTTATATTATCATATTTATTTATACATTAATTATAGAATCCCTTCGAATATAATAGAAATATTATTATTATAATTCTATTTAATGATTTACTAAAAAAGATGATGAACTTGCGGGGAGCCCTTGGCTGTCATAGAACAGCCACAAAGCTCTAAAGGATGATTAGGCATGCCAACTGCACTCTTTTACGGAGAAGTTATTCTAATGGATACCTCTACTAATTGTTAAATCAAAGTTTAGTCATAAATATCATTTGTGACTAAAAATATTATTATAAAAAAAATCTTTAAAAGGGTAGATGGACAGGCATAAGGGATTATTCATGGCATTTAGAGGATCAAAGAGTACAGTGGAACAACATAATGTTTACCATATATTTATTGTTATTATTGTTTATATTTATTTATTATTCCTTATTATTATTATTATTATTATTATTATTATATATGCTGGAGGGCTCTAGCATAAGTATTGACACATTAGTCCACAATGTAGGCCATTTTGAAGTTACGAACTGGGTTGATTGAGATCATGGCTCGCTTTTATTCCAATTTTGTGGGCCATTGAGGTCAACAAAATACTATTGAAATTAGAAAGCTAATGCCTTAGTATGTCAGCAGAGATGGACAACATAACCAGTGACATACAAACTCTTGTAGAATTCCTAACAAAATAAGGTGCTTGATTTCAGAGATAGACATTTCGACTTTTGAAATGAACTCTTACCCAAAATCCCAATACTATAACAACAACAACAAGCCTTTATTCCACTATATGGGGTCGGCTACATGAATCCTATTTTTCCAATTTGTCATGTTAAGAGTCAAATTCTCATCTAAATCTAATAAGGAAAGGTGATTTATAATATTTTCTAACCAAGTCTTATTAGGTCTACCTCTATATTTCTTAACATAAGTCAAATCTAATACATCTACTTTCCTACCTGGGTCATCGGAAAACCACCATTTTATGTGACCAAACCATCTAAAGCGATTCTCTGTAATTTTATCTTCCATTGGAGCTACTCCAACCTTTAATGTATATGCTCATTTCGTATCCTGTCTCTAAGAGTAGAGCTACTCATCCACTCGAGCATCCTCATATTTGCAACACTTAACTTAATATTATGCTTCTCTTTTAATGACCAACATTTTGCACCATAAAGCATTGCAGGTCTCACTACCATCTTATAGAATTTTCCTTTAAGTTTGAGAGTGATTTTTCTATCACACTTGAATTTTATTAATAATATCTCCATCTATTTCACCATCACTCTGAGCAATAGACCTAAGATATCTAAAACATGTACTATTATTAATGACCTTATTGCCCAAAGTCACAAACCTCCCACCAGATCTATTATTACTAAAATTACACTCCATATATTTAGTTTAAATCTACTCAAATGAAAGCCTTTATACTCTAAGGTTGACCTACATAATTCAAGTTTACTTTCAACTCCCTCTCTAATCTTATCAACAAGAAGACTATCATCAACAAGAAGCATACACTAGGGTACAACCACTTGCAAATGTCTAGTGCGAACATCCATGATAAAGCAAAAAGATATGGGCTTAAACCTGATCCTTGATGTAATCCAATTAAAATAGAAAAATACTTGGTCAAACCACCTTGTGTTTGAACACGAGTAACAACTTCCACATACATATCTTTAATGACTTGAATATAAGCTTTTTTAAACCCTTTCTTATGTAGAACTCTCCATAACACTTCTCTTAGAACTTTATCATATGCTTTTTTTAAATCAATAAAAATCAAATGTAGATCCTTTTTATTCTCTCTATACTTCTCCATCAAACCTCTCAATAAATGTATAACTTCCATAGCATACCTATCTGGCATGAATCCAAATTGATTTTGAGAAACATTAGTGTCAAGTTGTAACCTATGCCCCATAACTCTCTCCCATAGTTTTAAACTATGACACATTAACTTAATTCCTCTATACTTCGCACAATCTTGTGCATCAAATGTATTCTTAAAATTAGGAATCGACACACTCCTTCTCCACTCATCTGACATATTTTTAGTCGTCAAAATAATATTAAGAAGTTTAGTAAGCCAAGAAATTTCTTAATCTCCTAAGCATTTTCACACCTCTATTGGAATATCATCAGGTCCAATAGTTTTTCCGCATTTCATTTTCTTTAAAGCCTCTCTAACTTCGATTTTACTAATCCGCCTATAAAAAAAGAAATCTTTATTTTCATTTAGGGTACTAAGGTCACTAAAGTCAATTGTATTTTCACATTATTCATTAAAAAGTTTATCAAAATATTTCATCCACCTTTGTTGAATATCTTCTAAAAAAAATACTTTTTGATCTTCATCCGTAATATAGTTCACTCATATCTCTTTGTTTAGCTAATTTATATATATATTTTTCGCCCTTCTTAGTATCTAATCTATTATGTAAATCATTAAAATCTAAAATATTTGTATCACATCTTGCATTCTTATACTCCTAACGGGTCTCTTTATATTTTTCCCAATTATTAGAATTTTTACAGCTAAACCAATTTTTATTACAAATTTTTTTATTTTTTATCTTTTTTTGCACATTTTGATTTAACACCAACTATTTTTACTATTAATAGCTTTTCCCTTTGATATTCCAAGCACATCTTTTGCAATTTTTTAATATGACTAGTTACTTTTTCTCACATAACATTTGCTTCCTCATGCACAGACAAAATCTTAGGATTTAGAATCTTAATCTTAAAAATAATTTTGTTAATACTTTTTAAATGCCTCCATCTAATCGTAGAACAATGATTTAGTTTATTTTTTATATTCTGCCCCTTCATTTTAAAGTTCAAAATTAATAATTGATGATGGGTACATAAATTTTCACTTGTAATAACTTTACAATCAACAATAAGACAACTGAATTCTTCCGTGGTGTGCTCGTACCTCGATGAAAGCTCTAATATAAAGAAGAGTTATTAAAAGCCATCTGCAATGGGTGAAGTAAAACCGACAACTCCTAGGTCTGAATAACTAAGGAGATATAGGCCTATGGACTTATTCATGGTATAAATCTTTCAACATGTTTCTTTGCCAAGAGAGTTGGTAGAGTTCGATGATTCTATTTCTGAAACGAAGTGTTATGAAGGTTGGATAACTCCCTCAGGATGGACTTTTGGACCTTAAAGGAAACTTTTGGGGGTAGATCCTTAAGAATGCAAATCGTGACTTGATTCAATGATTTTTATAATATCCGTTTAGTGTCTTTTTTGGTGGTAACACAAATGAGCTAGTAATTGGTTCCCTCTAAATTATCCTAAAACATTTAATGCAGGGAATTTGTGCTTTCTGAGTGTAACGTTAAGATCAATTCTGATTACGAGAATTTAAAAAATGAGGCTAAAAGCTCAACTTTTCTAAATCTATGCTTTAATACTCTGCTTCATTTTTTTTTTCCAGACTAACTAGTATACTATTTATGTTGTTTTTTGAATATAACTCTCAGACCAATTTTGATTTCTAGAATACGAAAGATGAGGCCAAAAGTTCAACTTCTTTGAAGGAAAGACAAACATACCAAAAGCTATTACCAAGAGTTTCAAATCAGAGTGTTGCAAGATATTCTGAAGCTTCATTATCTGAAGATCGAAATAGAGCATCAAAGAAGCTTGCAAGGTGGGAAGGTACAAAAAAGGATGCTTTAGAGTCTCCAACTAGGAGAATGTCTTCCCAGAAGCAAAAACCTAGTATTTCATCGGTAAACAGTGAGACATATGAAGAAACAAATAACACAGTATTTTCAGAAGAACAAATAACACTTCTTCGCAACAATGCAACAAGAAGACAGGCTCACAAGATTGAGGTAAGATAAATTGTGTGCTTTTAAAATCTAATGTAATGCCTCGTAAGCATTCATATAGTTGTACTCCTAATGGTGGTTTAATTGTAAAATTATCCCCCAACAATTCATATAAGGTCAATTTAATCCCAGTGTATCATATTTCTTCAATTTAGTTTGATGACTATGCAAAATTGATTCAAAATACTTCTTCGGAAACTAAATTGGGATAATTTTGTATAGCTAAGGGATTAAATTGAAATCAATTTTGTATCACAATTTCTACACGAGAGATAATTTTGGAGCAATATTGTATAATGGAGCGGTTGAATTGGAGAAATATTGTACCTTGGGAATAAATTGGCCACATTTGAATAGTCAGGGAGATCATTTTGGGATTTAATCTCCCTAGGAGTAAGACAATTTATGGTTATAGTTCACTGTGATAATTTCTATGTACATTATCTTTTTTAATTTGAATATAAGGAGATGGATATACATACCTCTTAATTCTTATGTGTTTATATCTCTAACACCTAAATTTGTACATAACACTCAACTCTTTAAATCATATAAAAAATATCAGTATTGTTGCGTACCAGAAAATTCACAGTCAAACTATTGCGTACTAAAAATTTGCGGTGGTAGAGAGATAAAGTTTAGCATCCTAGTTTTCTACGAAGATCCAACGCATAGATAAAAGCATGGGGTGTAACATTTATAAGAAACACCAAGATTTTTACGTGAAAAAATCCTGAAAAGGAGAAAAACTACGGAGTCTAGCCCTGTTTGAATGAATCTAGACTAAGTATTTGATTGGGTTGATTAGCAAATGAGTGTTTTCCTTGTGGGGGGGGGGGGGTGGGGGGGGGGGGGGAGGGGGGGGGGGGGGGGGGGGGGGGTAGGGGGGGGGGGGGGGGTTTTATGTAGCAAATACACATTGTATAAAGCTCGTTATATGTAAGCTATTCTTAAGAGAAAGTTGACATGTCTATTTGGTCGGTAAATTTGTAGTCAGCAGGCGAAGGTGATCGGAGGGACCGTAGTTGGAGGGCGATAGTGGTCGGAGGGACTGTAGTTGGAGGGCGATAGTGGTCGGAAGGAAACGGAGGTCGGGGGGACCGTAGTCAGCGGGTGATGGTGGTCAGAGGGATTGTAGCCGGCGAGTGATAGTGGTTGGAAGGACCATAGTCGGATGGCGATGGAGGTCGGGGGGACCTCAGTGGGTGACGATGGTGAAAGGAATCGTAGTCGGCGGGCGACTGTAGTTGGGCGACGGTGGTCTAAGGGATTGTAGTCGGCGGACGATTGTAGTTGGACGACGGTGGTTAGATGAACCGTGGTCAGGCGACGATGGTTGAAAGAACTGTAGTCGACAATGGTGGTTGGAAGAACCACAGTTAGACAATTGTGGTTAGAAGGATCGTAGTGGTAGTCAGCAGGCACGGAGGTCCAAGGGATCGTAATCGGGCGATGGTGGTCGGAAGGACCAAAGTTGGGCGACAGTGGTTGAAACGACTGTAGTCGAAAACGATTGTCGGAAGGACTGTAGTCGGACGACGATGGTTGGAAGAAAGCTCGACAATGGCTGCCAAATGGAGGTCCTACGATGAAGGTTGGGCAGAGGTTCAACAACGACAGCCTGGTGGTGCGTATTCATTGGTGATTGTGCGGGGTGGAACTACAGGATTCTTCAAGCCATAGAGCTCATCTCTTCTTCCTCCTACCAAAGGCTCCCATTCTGCTTTCATGTAGGAAGTGGTGGTCTATTTATAGATTTTTTTTTTAATCATAAATTTTGGAGTGTTCCATCGGACGATCCATATTGATCTCCTTGATTATAGAGCGTTTTCCAAGCATTTATATGCCCAAATGATGTCAGAATTAGGCGATCTTGGACTTGTTGGAGTCGTCTCGTCTAGCCGCTCAATTCGACTATAAGCATGCTATATTTGGATATCATGTGGTCAATCCAATTTATGCTTTGAACCTTCCAAGAAGGCTTTTTGATCCTTTGATTTGGGATCAGATTGGATCGAATTTGGTGTCGTCGAGTTCGTTTTATTGATATGTTCAATTCGACCATAGCTTGTTGAAATTGGACTTTGAATGATCCTAAATTTAATTGAGGAAGTTTCTGATTCAAATTTGCATCGAGATTCGCGCTCGATCTAGTTGATTTTTTGATACTTATCAAGTATCATTAATTTATTTGAGTGCAATACACATTTTCATGCATATATTTTGAAATGATTTAGATACTAGGATATTATATTTGTAAATATAAAGATTTAAGCATTAAATATGCAAATAGATGATAATTTTATGATATATATCGATCGCCCTTGAATATATTCAGTTGATAAAGCGAAACATAATGTAAGATTTCTATCTTTTTCAGGAGGGATTCTCATCAGCATCTACACTGACAAAGCTAACAAATCGACTCAACTTTCTCAAGGAAAGGCGCGTCCAACTCGCTAATGAGCTACAAAATTTGGATTCGGGTCGAGCCGCTGGCTTTGAAGCTCCTTTGAAAACGAATAACAACTGATTTGGAATTTGCTTGATTCACAAAAAAGCTGTGCTCTTACCAGATCAATGGTTTTGTAGGGAATTCAAATGCTTAGCATTTGATGATTTATTATAATGTTAAGCTTATAACAACAATTTGTTGCTCTCATCAGGTCTATCAGGATATTTAAGTTCCGATTATCCACGGGAGAACTGAAGACTCATTTGTGGAGTATTCTAGTACTGTCTTTCTTTTCGTCAAAGATTCCTTATATATTATTGTAAAATTTTCTATTTGAAAACTAACCACTGTAAATATTTTATTGTAAAGTTTTCAACATGGAAACTAACTGCATTAAAAAAAAAAAGTTGGTGTCTATTATGATGGGTGTCTTTGGTCAGCTTTGGTTGACACCCACGCGCTTGTCCTTCATAATGGTGATTAATTATTCTGTGCGGATGCCGAAGGTCGTCCGGAGAATAACTAGAATGTGTTACGTCACTCGTTCATTGTGTACCGCGGCTCGGTAAAACTCGGTATCGTGGCTCAGTACCGTTAATGTGGTTGTACCTGATTCGCCTTTGGATGTAGAGTTATGTCTGGCCTCCGCACAGAATAATTTCTCTTGTGTAGTCTCCCTTAGCTAACTTCTTCATCCTTTAAGGAGCTTTTATCAAGCGCTTGTCCTTTCACAGTGGATCATTTCTCCTTTGATTTCTTTTGACATCATTCCTTATTTGGGATATGGCTTGAGTTGTCAACTTGTCTTAGGAGTTCTTCATAAGAGCTACTTTTAGTTGCTTCCCAAGAATAAGTAATATGTATTTCAGTATTTGTATCTTGTCAAACTTACCTGACTACTTTCTTGTATTTAGGTGGCTAGAGCCAACGCCTATGTATAAGTATGTTGTCCTTTTTGTTGGGTTCCTTAGGGATTAGGATTGGCCCACTCGTCAAAGCAAGAAAAAGCTCCATAAAATCATGCTGCTTGAAATTTAAGAAATTGTCTTAAGCAAACATCACTTGTTCAATTGTATACCAAAATCAATTTGTTGCTTGAAATTTAGGCTTTGTTTGGGAAGATTTTTTTACTACTTATTGAATTAGTTTTTTTATACAAAAAATTTAATTGCGGTTCACGGGTTCGGGTTTGGATTTCCAACCCGTTTTTCTACGGGTCGGGTTAGGGTTGACACATCTACATTACCCCTATCTTTAGAAGGCTTGCACATTTCCTTTTCATGTTAACTACCGATTATATATCCTTATCTTTGTCTTTGTACCCTTACGCTTGAGACCGATGTGGATCTACAATTATGCTAGTTATCTTGCTCATGGGCACTATCACTCTATAAACCTAAGCCAGTAGTTGCTACTTGCCATGCCCCCCACACCAACTTCACTAATTCTTTATATAACTGAGTTAGCCTTCCTCTATTGCACAAATCATCTATTATGACCTGATCAAAAGGCTCGAATTAACGAGACGGGAATAGATGGTCAGACGGTTGATTAAATATTTGATTTCTAAAACTATCATCAATAAACTGAAAATTTTGCTAAAAGCCTCTAAATAAAAAAAAAATTATAATAATTATCTTTCCCTCATAGCGTTCCGCCTATGATAAACATTACCTTCTCTTCTACTGATTTTATGCTTTTGAGTAATGCTTGTAATTGACTTTCAATAAAAAGAGTGAGTCATAAAATAACTTAGAGAGTAATTCATGTTCTAAAATTACAATAACACAAAGCCTTTGAAATATTATGCATGCTCATTTTTAAACATAAAGTATTCTATTTAAATTCTTTTAAAACAAGATAATCAATATTATGAATATATCATATATTTATTGATATATTTATCTTTTATAGTAAATAATGCAATCATCGTAGAAGTCACCGTTTAAAATAGTTTCAATGAATGTACTCCTTTTCTATTTCATTTTTCTTTTTCATAACATTTTTCATTTATGTGCATGAGTACATTGCGTCCCCAGTCAGTACTATAAGGGGGTGTGCTACATCATTCAACATACACATGTAAGAATATATAAATCTAGCCATTTTATTCATATAGTATTCATTTAGTTTTTATGATAACATTACATATTAATTTCATCAGATTCAAAATGATTAATCATTCGATATGAGAAAGACAAAACATGATATAGTTAACAATAAATATTTAATAAGCATTTATTAGCTTTCAAAGCATTTAATTGAAGAAAATATAAAGTCATTAAAGTAATAAAAACAACATGAGTACTCACTTTAATTTGGATATCTAAATAATTTACTTTAATCACCACTCCAATTGTCATCAACGTAATACCTATATAAATGCATACTCTATATTTGATCTCTCATGTGAAATAATCGCTAATTCTAATATTAAAATTCTCTCCCTAAAATATTAAATACTATATTATTATTATTATTATTATTAATTGATACTACATAAATTATCCTTTCTCTCTCTATTTGTTCTCCTTGTTATTTTATTTAAATATGGATAAAGTCAAAATTTCATTATTATCAATTTTTTAAAACTTTATATACTTTATAACTTCTAATTTTAAAAGAAAAATCCTAATTTAATTATTATTCATTTTTAAAATAAAGTTTCTACTAATAAAATGTACTCACATTTTCTATAAAATTTATCATTAGCTCACAAATTCGTTACTCTTTTAATTTATTAATATCTTAATTAATTTATCTTTATTTATTATTTACAGAATAAATCCTTAATTATAAATTATCTTACTTTTTTATGTTCTTGCCGCTCAATCCCAAACTCGCCGCTTGATAGATTCTTCTCCTTCGCTTTCGTTCTCACTCTCTCGATCTCTCTCGATCTCTCTCGTTCGCTGCTCAAACCCTCGACCACCTCCTTCTTCTCCTTCGGCTTGCTTGAAGTCTCTCTCTTGTTATCTCTTTTCCAATTTCTTCTCATTCTCACTGACAATGCTCATTACTCTATTTCTCCCATTTAGCAATGCTAGACATAACAAAATAGAGTTATCCTTTGTGAGGAGTCGCATTTTGCCCGCTTGCATGCATGATGGATGTTGCTGCTTTGCCCGTGTTTTTATTATCGTTGGTGCAATTGAACCGGTCCAACTGGTTCTTGCATCATCTCACTAACTCTTTTACCTTCACCTTTAGTTCAATGCCTTATTGATTGGACGCCACCACTGACCTTGTCCACTTTCATTACCATTGTCTTCAGTTCATTGGAAGCAAATTCTAAATCCTTATATGAAGCCTTCTATTTGGTTGCGTGTTGGGCGATGCCCAAGCTAATATTTCAAATATTGTCGGGTGGAACCCAACATTTCCCCATGTCCAACCCATTATTTCATATATAGTTTGAACCAAATTAGTAGCCTACAATACATGTTCTCAATATGGCGCCTTAACTTTCCTATTACATAAATTAAGAAAGTTGTGCAGTTCACATTTTTCTAACTCGCCTATTAGAGAGATTATTGGGTTCGGACACCGAACACAACTTACTGTTCGGTACTTCACAGTACCTAGTATTATTGAACTCGGTACTTCACAGTACCGAGCAGTACTGAGCAGTACCGAGCAGTACTGATCGGTAATGTGAAGTACCAAGCTCATACCAATTAAGTTCAGTACCGAGTAGGAGGTGATGTGGCGCATTTTCATTGTGCTCCGGTCGTCATTCGGTGTCCGAACCCAATAATTGCCCCGCCTCTATTATGTATATTGACATACACACTAGTACAAATGGGCACCTCTTTATCTTATTTTCCCTAGGATCTACACTACATTGTTTGACTCTTTTTGTAATAAGTACTTGTGGTTTGGTTTCTTTTTTTTTTTCACTGCTATGTAATAAATACTTTTACTAAGGAGTCAAACTCTTATTTGTAATGTAAACATTATTTCTTTGATATACTATATAACATGCTTTGAATGTATAGTGGGCAATGCACCTTATAGAGGCTCAAGTAACTTTGGATTATGTGATATTTACTACTTTCTTCCTTTCACCATATTGCATGAATCACTTTAGGGCCAGCTTTCTAAAATAAATCAAAATTTAATGTTTTTTTATATATAATTGTTATTTAACATGAGAAATTTCTATAATGATGCTTATTCATAATATTTAAGTTTTTATTCTATAATGATGCCTTTCAAACCTACATCATAATCAAGATTAATGGCATGGCTTATAATAAAATAAAATCACTACACCCATATCCCTCATATGCATATTAACTAAAATGGGAATATTCCTTACCCACGTATCATATAAGTCAATTATTATGATTTTTAATCCCTTATGTTTAATATTGTAAGTCCCATAATCTTCATCTTCCCTATAAGTGAAAAAATAATATTACCTATCCCATTTGGCCTTAGAGTTTAGGATTATATAATGAGTATTAGACATATATACTCGTCTAGGGTGTTGTATGGTTTGAGTATTCTCCTTCTATTTGTAGAGGGATTATATATGTCACAACCCAATCTGATAAGACCTACATACTAGATATGTCATATCATATTGGTTTGTAAAAAGTGGATCCCAAGATCTAAGTTTTGGAAACTATTCCGAATTTTTTTTTTCAATTTTAATTTTAAATCAACCCACAAACCAAAGGGTTGTTAACAACCTCAAGGATGCTGAAAATAAACTCATCAACCAAATTCTCTTTTTATTTATCATCAAAATGTATATATAATAATTACGCTACAGTATTGGTTATATACTATAATAAATAACATAGTAAATTTAATAATGAGCCATTATTGTATAAAACTAAAAGAAAGTAATAACTATACAGACTCATATTAGATCATGAAAACTGTGACTCAATTATTACTTTCTCTCTCTCAAACCCTGGAAATATAAGTGAAACAACTGTGAGCTAACACAGCTCAGTAGGTCACATTTGTTGATAAAATTTTTAAATAAATCTATTATTAAGAAATTAATTCACAGCTACAAGTAATATAATAAATTACTATGGTGACAAAAATAATAATTGCGGTTATTACAAATTCAAATAGTAGTGTTGGTGAAATACATAAACATACACTTTATATCATATTGAATTTAGAGAATGCTGACCTTTATGCCTCCCAATAGATGGAATGTAGAGAATTATGAGAATAGCATATGTATTTATCACCAGAATATGTCATTGGTATCAGAATGTGCATTTAGCACTAGAACAATGCTTTCTCCATCCACACCATAACTCTTTAGAAGCTTACAATTTAATCAGATAAACACATAATTCATTGAAGTGCAATAACATGAATATAAATAAATTCATTTTAGAAACTATCAAAATGCCTTAATGGTAGGCAGTAGAATGTACTACTGTGCAGAAATTTATTATTTCAAAATGTAATCAAATTATCTGAGAATATTTAGAATACTATTTAACACTTTAATTGTATTATAATATTACTTTTTAGAGGTAGAATTATTTTATAATCAATTAAAATAATGAAATTCTCAAATTTCCCCAAGTAAAAGTTTTAGAAAAATACCTAAATGTTCAGAATCTGAGTTTCTATAACATATAAAAAAGTTATACAGTCAAAGTTTTACAGATAATAAGTTATCTCCTTTTTTTACTAATTTATTTATAAATTAAATAAATAATTCTCAAAATTATCATGTTTTTGAAAATTAAGAGGCAAAATGTCACCTATCTCGATCATAACAACTTTCAGAACTGAGTCGTTAGCTAAAAATAACTCGAAGTAGCACAAATTTAACTTTCTCTAAGTAAGATTCTCTCCCACTCTCTCTTTAGCCGGCAGCCACCTTCGAGGAAAAGGAATATAAAATTTTAGTGGAAATTATTATTATTATTATTATTTAGCCTAGCTTCGTGGAACACCGGGGCCTGCCACGAAGCTCCTTATTGGGAATTTTTATTGCGTCTGGTAAGAAATACCGAGCATACCGAGTATACCGAGCATGTACCGAGCGCCTGTACCGAGCACTTTAGTGACGTGGCGTGTTGTTATTGGCTTCCGGATGCATTCGATAACCTGATGGAATAATCACTCCCTTATTAGAGCCTACAGTGCAGCTTCACCCCCATCACTTGTTCAATGGTTTCCGGCGAATTTTCAAAGGAAAAAATATCTGCCAATAAATCGTGAGAAGGAAAACAATTATCGGTGAAAAAAAAAAACCGCAAAAATTTTTTTTGGCAGATTTCCTATGGCAATTTCCACCTAAATTTTTGGCAGCGGAATTGCCGCCGAAAAATATAAAAAACAGTTCAGCAAAAATTTATTTTTTATTTTATTGAATTCTTCAATGACTTTCTATACTCCTTTCCTTCTGCACTCTGCCAACCACACACAACCAACCTGCTACTCGCAAATCGCAGATGGCCTGCAGCCGAACCCTCCACACAAGTCCGCCAGATCGCTTGTTGCCTGCCCGATGACCCGCACAAACCTGTCGACCCGCGGAAGTTTTATTTGGTCCGGTCACAAGACGTAACTCTACGTTCGGCCGCCAGTAGAATCGCGCCATGTGTTCTCACTATTTACCGCGCGTCCCGACAACCCGACTCGGAACGGACCAAGGATGGCTTGGTATTTCTCGATTTTGCTAGATATTGCTCGAGTAATACCTCGCAATACGCGAACATAGCATTCCCGGGTTCCGGTCCGGGTCAAATCATCTGGCCGTGCGGTAAAGAGTAAGAGCACGTGAGGACATGTTATTGGCGGCCGAACATAGCTTTACATCCGATCAGAGGACCTAATAATTGTTCCGACCCGCAACATGCCCACCCATGGACAAACATTGACTACCAACCAATTGACTCCTATTCTTTTTTTTTCTTTTTAAATTTATAATGCAAATTAGTTTTTATTTGCGGTGTGGGACTAAACTTCACTTTGATATTGCCAAGGCTTTTAAAACCGGACCGGTCGGCCGATTCAACCGGTTAAACCGCGAACCGGCCGACCGGCCGGTTACAGTTCAAGTTATAACCGGTTTCGCATAAAACCGGTGATGAACCGCTCGAACCGGCGGTCCGACCGCCGAACCGGTTCCGGTTTCTTATAACCGCGCGGTTCGCTACATCGGATATTGGACGGCTGAGATTAACGAACTGCCGATGGATTGCAAACGGCAGAGGTTATATGAAGCCGAGAACAAAAAAAAAAACCCTATCTCGTTCGTGTCGCAGCTATCGCCTCGTGCAGCTCTCGCCTCTTCGGGTTCGGCTATTTCTTTTTTCTCTCCGGGGTCTTCTTCTCCATCTCCGGCATCTCTTCTAGTCCCGAAGCTGCTCGTTCGGTAAGCCAACCATTCTGGTTTGTTCCGAAATGATATTTTTTTTAAAAAAAAATCAGAGACATGAATTTCTCAATGTTTTCTTCTTGCTGTTGATGAGAACTCGCAGCAGCATATGCATGTTTTTTACTTTTTTAATGGATTTAAGGTTCTCTTGTTAATTTGCTGCGTGCTTCGGCACTTCGCAGTTTAAGTTGCCGTTTCTCAGGAACTTGTGCAGGAGATTGTTTTAGTTGTATTTTGCAAGAAACAATCTCAACTTACACTTGCACAACGGGGTAATGAACAGCTTTAAATTTCGGCACTGCGTGCTTCGTTGAGTTACTGTATTTATAGCTAGTAGTTTTGCTATCAGATAGATCTTGTGATGTTTAGAAGTTTTAAATTTACAGTGACTTGGTTTTGTAGAATTTCTGGTAGCTCTGTTGCCTAAGTTTGATGAAAAAAAAAAGTTCTCTTGTTTTCACTGATTTGTAGTGTGAGGTGAATGACTGAATGGTAGATTTTTTGAAATGTTCATATTTTGTGTATATCTGAATGTTTTCTTCTTGTTTTTTTGGCTTAGAAATCTGGTAAAAAATAGGCTGTGAGTGTTCTTCGTTACTTAATTGTGTAATTATTATAATATTTAAATAAAATAAATATTAATTACGTCATCTGGTTCGACCCCGTTCGAACCATCCGACCCCTAACCTCTTCTTCTTCCGGTTCATTGACCGGTCCGGTTTTAAAAGCCTTGGATATTGCCCGGAAGAGAGAGCGAAGGAGACATGCCGCGGGCAAACAATATACGGATTTTACTTAGATAATTAGTTAATTTAAATGAATTAATTAGTTAATTAGTTAATATTAATAGTTTATTTAAACTAGTTAATTAGTTAATATTATTAATTTATTTAAGTTAGTTAATATTATTAGTTAATTTTAGTTAGTTAATTTTTTAATTATAAATATATAATTATTTCTCAAAAAAATTTATAATCCATCGAAAATTCGCCGGAAATTTATCGAAAGTCTTCAATCGAAAACTCAACGGAAGTCCATCGAAAATCTGCCACAAATCCGAAGGAACTCTGTCAGAATTTTTAGCGTAAAATTTTCACCGGTAATTTGCATTTTTCACGTAGTGCTTATTTTATTTATTTATTAAAGTATTGCATATGCAATAGACCATGCTAATATTTCATAAATATTTAAAGTCATGTTAATGTACGTCTTAAAAGATTTACATACATAACACAAAATTCTTATATATTTATATGTATAACATCTACATTTATTTATATAATACTTTAATATCTAAATCACATAAAAGTATAATTAATATTATATTATCTCAAGTGAAATGAATCATTTTATACATATGTTTCGACATGATTTAGATCATATATATATAGATTTTAGATGTATAAATAAATTAATATTTTTGTGATGTATATATGTAAATCTCACAAGTATTTTTTTATGTCAAACATCTCATAACAAAAGATGTGTGCATTTGAATATATGTGTGAGTCTTGAATATATTTTAAATGACATTCATACTATTATTATGCTTGTTATATATAGAAAAATAATTGTATACCATTATTTGAAAATCACTTATAAATTGAAATTTTAGGCCATAATATACATCTTAAGTTTTATGATGATAATAAAGCAAGCTAGTAAATTAAACTTGCAATAATTGTAATGATAAGATGTTGGAGGTAACTAAATAAAGTCATGTTCAAGCCCAAGAGTTCCAATTCTTTTTATTTTAATGGTTGCATTTTCATCTTTATTTTTTCATAGTGAATTTATGTACTTAATTCTTCAACAAGCAAATTTATTCAATTTAAGTTTAATTAAATTCTATTATATATATATAGGGGTGTCAATTCGGGTCAACCCCGTCGGGTTCGGGTCGAACCCAACCCGACACGGATCTAAACGGGTCAACCCGAACCCGACCCGTTTGCAAAAACGGGTCGGGCATTTCAACCCGGACCCGACCCGGCCGGGTTGCCGGGTTGGACCTGACTCGACCCGCCGACCGGTAGGTTGGGCCGACACTCGCGGGTTCGGATATCAGCAGCGGCGACAGTTACCTGGCCTGCGGGGCGTGTGCCAGGCTGCCAGCGCCGACAGCGGGTTGCAAACTGCGAGGCTACGCGCTGGCAAGCACGGGCACGGCGGTGTCAGACACGCCGTGTTCGGCAGCGCGCGGCTGCATGCCGACACGCGGCAGTCGGCACGCGGGGATGGCAGCAGCACGCTCGGGCACGCAGGTTCGCCAGCGGCAGGCAGCGCGGGCTGGAGGGCAGGGCGGGGGCAGCCGGCAGGCGCAGCGCGGGCTGGGGCGCCCAGCAAAAAATTCAAAATCTTTTTAAAATAAGCGGGTTGTGCGGGTTGACCCGGCAACCCGCCGGCGTTAACCCCGAAACCCGACCCATTTATTCATACGGGCTCGGGTCCAACCCGAATTTTTCGGATCGGAATATCTTGGATCATGTCAAATTATTGACACTCGTATATATATATATATATATATATATATATATATATATAATTATTTCAAACTAAATTTCAATAGAATGACAGTCTTTTAATTGTGTTCATGTTTTGTATTTAATTATTTCTATAAAGGTATTGATTTTTGCAATCATATATGTTTGATTATATTTTTCTTAACATCTATCATGTTCTTCTTCTCTTTTTTTTTATTTCATGTATTCAGGATTTAATCACAGGACCTTCACAAGAACTTTCAAGATCCTCCTTTATAGAATGTGGTGCCAGTCTTGTCAGGAGGAATACAAGGAAAATGATGTTGGGACGCGAAGGGAAAACTATAAGGAGGCAAGCGAAATGGAGGAAGAGCACAAGCGGGAAATTGAAAACCTCAAAGCCAATGTTTTCTTCCTCCGCCTCCATCCCCTCGTCGACCGCCACCTCCCAAACGTCAATGTCGATATGCTGCTCCACGGCCTCTCCGAATCCCATGACGAAGCCCGTCCTGACCCATTATACGATCCTCATAAGCAAGCATTGTCTTCAAAGCCATGCTGGGGACCTAGATGGAAGACAGCGACATGATTAAAATCAACGACGTCTCTTACAAAGTTCTTGACTCCTTCATCTAGTATTTGAACACGTCAGAAGTACTCCTTGATGAGCAAATGGCTTGTGATTTTGGGGATTTGTTTAAAAAAAAAAAACTTATAAGATCTTTATAAACTAAACTAGTAGACACTTATTAACTCTTCTTGATGAATCAAATATATATATTAATCTAAAGTCATAAAGTGAGTACATTGCTTCATGCGTATTGTATTGCGAATCTTAATGTGCTATTTTTTATTTTCTAAATGACCACTTTTAGCTAACTTTTTTTTTTCACTAATTAAACACATTAATTTCAAACAAACTTCATTACTTTGATTGTTACATGTTCAAACCAACATATATTTTCTATTTCTTGATTCTCATAAGATGGTATTCCTTTCTTCACTTTTTTATTCTTTCTTTTGAATTACATCCATAATTTTTTTATTTTTTATTAGACTTTACTCCTTTATATTTAAAGTTAAAATATATATGATAAAACTATTATTTAAGTACTATTAAATATGATGTTAAACATTTGGTCATATTTTTATTTCTCTTATTTTCACAAATATAGATCATGATTTATAATTTGGAGCTATAGATTGATGAAGTAAATTAAATATGAATCATTTTTAATGTGAGAGATCTAATAGTTTATGCATAAAAAAAAAACATGACATATATTTTAATTATCAATCTAAGATTTAAATAAAATAATATTTATAAAATTTATAAATGACATATTATGATAGAATTTGTATGTAATTCCAACATCATTTATGTGCGGCCGACCAAAGAGCTAGGGTTTTTTGTGCTCTGGCGATTTTATTGGCGATTCTGCGGCTCCCAAGCTCCCGATCGATCGTCCTTCGATCTGCTTCCATTTTCTGCTGTGCTTGGCTCGGGTAACTCGTTCTATCCTGGCCTTTTGGCCTTTGGTGTCCTCTTCTCCCCATGGAGAAGAGTACGGTTTCTCCGTCAAATGATGTGTGGGTGTTCCACCATCAAATACTGGTGTCCCGATGAAAGGTTTTCCTGGATCTTCTGCTTCCCCTTCTACATCTCGGTCTTTTCGAGATGTTCTTGCGGGATCTTCTGCTTCTAAACCTCCGGTAATCTCTTTTACCAAATCTACTGTTAAAGGTGTCCCGGCTCTCTTAATGTCGGAAGACGATATTCTAAAACTGGCTAGTCCATATCAATTTACTTTGGTTGGTAAGTTCTCTATGAGACGCCCGAATCTGGATGAGATTAAATTTTTTTTTGCTAAACTTAAGTTATCTGGAAATTTTTCCATTGGACTGCTTGATGCTAGACATGTCTTCATACAATTATCGAATGATCTTGATTACAGTCGTGTTTTTTCTAGGAGATCTTATTATATTCTTAATTGCCAAATGAGGTTACTAAAATGGACTCCTTTCTTCAATGTCAAAGAAGAATCGCCCATTGTTCCCATATGGATCTCTTTCCCTAATTTACGGCTGAATTTTTTTAATACTCATGTTCTTCATGCGTTAGGCTCCATTTTTGGTCGTCCCTTGCAAACTGATCAGGCCACGGCTAATCGGTCAAGACCCTATATTGCTAGGGTTCTTGTGGAAATCGATATCACTAAGAAACACCCGAAAGATATATGGATTGGCTCTGAAAATTTTGGGTATTTACAAAAAGTTGATTTTGAAAAAGTTCATGATTTTTGTTTGCGTTGTAAGATTCATGGTCATGCTATACACGATTGTTTTGTTGCTTACCCCCAATTGAAAAAGAACATTGCAGGAACCAAAAATATGACTGCTCCAGTCTGTGGAGATATTAAAGTGCTAGAAAGTAATGGGATTTTGGAGGGATATGATCTTAATCCTCCGGTTTCTAAGCCTTTTAACAAGGAAAATGATACAGAGTATACACTTTAGATAATAATAATGGTAACCCGATTTTGATGGAACACAATATGGAGGGTGGAATGAACATTATTAAAGGTAGGGTTGAGGTTTTAGAGGAAAACGATACTTTTGATAATGAAGATGAAATGGCTGGTGAGATAAGAGAGGAAGGTGTTTCTTCTCCTATGAGAAAAACCTCTTTGTTGGAGGGAAACAGGGAATTCTATTCTCTAAACAATGGTCCTAATGACTTTGGCAATTTTCAAGAGCAATGTGGTATTAAGGTTATTGAAAAGGATTCTAATTTGAAGGAGATGGAAGAAAAAATTGATGGTATGGAAGAAGGGGAAATTGGTTCTATCGAAATTGTTCTACCCGTGGACACCCTAAGCGATTTGAATGTAAACTCTGTGTCTGATCCTAACTATAAGGGTAAGAAGGTGGAGGATAATTTCATAGTTCAGTCCAAAAAGAAAGGTAAAAATAAAAAGGTTGCTCCTCATGAGACCCCTAGGGCCACTAGAGCTTCTAATATAGTTATTAATGGTTAAATCTCTTATTTGGAACATTAGGGGGGTGGGGGCTTCTCTTTCTAAGGATCGTGTGAAGAATCTTTGTAGAATTAATGACATTCAGCTTCTTGTTTTACTTGAGCCTTTTGTTTCTGCTACTAAACTGGATTCTGTTTGTAAAATTTTGGGGTTTGATTTTACTTTTGCTAATTGTACTAACAAGATTTAGATTTTTTGGAAACGGTTCATTACTTTAGATGTTCTCATTGATCTACCTCAAGTTATTCATGCTAATGTTACTATTCATCATATTTCTAGCTTTGCTTCCTTTGCTTATGCCTCTTGTACTAGAATGGGTAGAAAAATCCTTTGGGACTAGCTGTCCTCTTTTGCCTCCACTGTTATTGCTCCTTGGATGGTAGGTGGTGACTTTAATTGCATTACTAATGGCTCCGAGAGAATTGGTGGTAAGCCTCCTAATATTATGGCTATGGAGGACTTTAATGACATGATTTTAAATTGTAATTTGCATGACATTGACTTTTTCGGGTAGTGGTTTTATCTTGAATAAAGGTACCATGTTGCAAAGGTTGGATCGTATCCTTTTTAATGATCATTGGATCTCTGCTTTTCATAATACCCATATTGAGCATTTAACCAGAACTCTTTCTGATCACTCTCCTCTTTTACTTAATGTTTATAATACTAACAACACCTCGTTCCAACCTTTTCGGTTTCAAAATATGTGGCTTCTGGACGACAGGTTTGAGAATATTGTTAAAAGCAATTGGGAAGCTCCTCTTTTTCCTGATGATGATGTGACCGGTATGACGAGACTGTGGCTTAAGCTTAAGAGGCTTAAGCAACCTCTTAGATTGTGGAATAAATGCATCTTTAAAAATGTTTTTACTAATATTAAACTTGCTGAAAGTGATGTGGCCAATGCTGATCTGGCTTATATGCAATAAGCCACTAGTACTAATCTATCTACTCTTAACAATGCCAAGTATAATTTATTTAATTTGCAGGAAAAAGAAGAAGCTTTTTGGAGACAAAAAGCTTCTACTAAGTTCCTTGTGGATGGGGATAGGAATACTTCCTATTTTCATAACATTGCTAATCATAACAAAACCAAAAGGATTATTCATAAGCTTGTTACTCTTGATGGGGATGATATTACTAATCATGATATGATTGCTTCTTCGGGTACTAATTTCTTTGAGAAGATTTTCAAGAACAATTTTAGGCCTGATTTAAATACATATTTCTATTTTATGCCTTCCATTGTTTCCAATGCTGATAATATGATGTTGACCATTATTCTGAATGAAGAAGAGATTTTGAATATTTTAAAAGATATGAACTCTGAATTTGTGGCCGGCCCGGATGGTTTCACGAACAAGTTTTTTCAAAAATCGTGGTCTATTATTAAAGATGACATTATTAATGCTGTGGTGGAATTTTTTGAAGGTGCCCCTATGCCGAAATTTTTTACTTCCACTTCTATTGTTTTAATTCCTAAGGCTAATGGTGCTACTTATTGGAATGATTTTCGTCTCATTAGCTTATGTACCTTTTTTAACAAGCTTATTGCTAAAATTATTGTTGGTAGGCTTGCTGCTATTCTTCCTACATTTATTTCTTTAAGGCAAACTAGGTTTGTTAAAGGTAGATCAATTTTTGATAATGTCTTACTTGCTCAAGAACTTGTCCATGATCTTAATGCTAAAATTTTTGGTGGGAATGTTATTTTTAAGATGGACATTTCTAAGGCTTACGACAATTTGAATTGGGTGTTTCTTTACAAAATTTTAAATCTTTTTGGTTTTAATTTACAATTTATGAATCTTATAAAAAATTGTATTGAAAATTGTCATTTTTCTGTTATTATCAATGGCAAGTCTCATGGTTTTTTCAAGTCTTCTAATGGTATCCATCAGGGTGACCCCTTATCCCCTGCTCTTTTTATAATTGTTGTTGAATTTTTATCCCGTGGCATTAATAATCTTTTCCGGTTTCATTCTAGCCTCTACTACAAAACGAATGGGGGTTTTCCCATTACTCATTTAAGCTTTGCTAATGATTTTATTATTTTCTCCAATGGTTCCATGAAAATGCTGAATTTTCTTTTTAAATTTCTTACTAGCTTTCAACAAGCTAGTGGTCTATCTTTAATCCTACTAAGTGTTGTTTTATCCCTGCTAAGTCTATTTCTGACACTCGTATTGCTAGCATTGAAAGGAAGTTTGGTGTTAAAGAGACTGTTTTTCCTATCAAATATCTTGGTGTTCCTCTTTATAAAGGGAAGAAACGGTCTCATCTTTTTGATGGGGTTTTTAAGATTATTCATAAGAAACTCTCTTCTTGGGCTTTTAATTTTCTGTCCTATGGTGGTAGAATTATTCTTATTAAACATGTGCTAAGCTCAATTGCGATCTACCTGATGCATACTTTGAGCCCTACTAATCATATCTGTAACAAAATGGAAATTATTTTTAGCAAGTTTCTTTGGGGTTCTAAAGATAGTAATCGTTCTATTATCTGGAGTTCTTGGACTAAATGTGCTGGGAATAAGGATAAAGGCAGACTTGGCTTTCGTACCTTAATTGATATGTCCAAGTCTTTTAATCATAAACTTTGATTTTTTTTCAGATCTAATAAAAGTTTATGGGCTAAATTCATGGCGGCCAAATACTGTTATGGCAATCACCCCTTAAATTGCTGCTTCAAACCAGGGGACTCCTTCAATTGGAAAACACTTTGTAGTATCAAGTGGGAAGCTGAAGAATTCTTTCAATGGGTTTGGGAATTGGGAACATCTACTTTTGGCAAGATAAGTGGCTGGGTAATTTTTCTATTGACAATCTTTTAAATACTCATTCTACTTCTACTATGAAAGTTAAGGATTTATTTATTAATGACACTTGGGATCTTAATTTGCTTGCTAGTATGATTCCGGATACCATTATTAGTTTAATTACCAAGATCTCCATTTACAAGGAGAATGAAGATTATATTTTATTTAATAGGTCTACTGATGGGCGGTTTGATACTAAACTTGTTTGGAATTCGATCAGACAGATTCTTCCTAAAACTATCTTTATGAGTATATTTGGCATGCTAATATTCCTCCTACTTACTCTTTCTTACTTTAGAGAATTCTTCACAACTACTTACCTGTCGATTCTCTTTTGATGAAAAAAGGGTTGGTTATTGTTTCTAAATGTCAATGTTGATATCATATCGAGAATCTTAACCATGTCTTCATCAATGGCCCGATTGCTACCAAAGTGTGGATTTATTTTGATAATATTTTTAATGTGCTTTCTTGTGTTTATTATGATTCGATTAATGCTATGCTTAGAGATTGACTTCTTCCTACCAAAGGTCACATTAGGAATATTATCCATGTTCTTATTTGCTAGTATTTATGGGAAAGCCGTAATGCTTCCAAGCATGATAATATTGGCATGAATGCTTTGAATGTCATTGCTAAAGTTAAGAACAAGATTATTCAACTCTATAGTGCGAATTTAATTAAAGTTGGGTCTTTTAAGAATTGTATTATTGCTGCTTCGAGTTTGGCATGAAGTTCAATTTTCAGCCTATTATCACAAAAGAGAAGTTGGTTTACTGGAGGCTTCCTGTTAACGATTGTTTTAAACTCAATACGGATGGTTCTTATAATAATGTTAAGGCTGGGTGTGGTGGCATTATTCATGATCATAATGGTATGGCTGTTGTGGCTTATGCTGGCCCCTCCTTTGGAACTAATGCTTTTCAAGCTGAACTGGATAGCCTGCTGTATGGGCTTCATTTATGTCTCTCCCTTGGCATTACTAACATTTGGGTGGAAGTTGATGCATTGCTTTTAATTCATTATATTAATGGAAATTCGAAGAATAACCCCAACAATTTAAAAAAAAAAAAAGAAGAAGAATAAACCCAACAATTTTTACAAGATTAGAGATATTAAGCATTGTTTCTCTCGTATTAATTACTCTATCTCTCATATTATGCATGAAGGCAATGCGGTGGTTGATGGCTTAGCTAAGCTGGGGTGTGACCTGGATGGTTTTTTGCAATTCAATTAAAATTCCCTTCCCAGGGATATTAAGGGGCTTATCAAGTTGGATCGGATGGGGTTTCCTTATATGAGGTTTAACTAATGTGGGTTTCTTTTCTGTTTACGGGTTATGTTTGTTTTTTCCTGTTTTTTTCTTGTTTGCTGATTGTGCTTCCTGCAGGTGCTAGTTGGATGGTTTGCTCCCTTGTATTGTTGTTAACTTCTATTGACAATCTTTTTTATGATTTACCTCTTGATATGTGGTGGCTTGCGTCTATTCTCATGGTTTTTGGTCTTTTGTTTTTGGCCAATTGGTGCTTTATCATGTTACTGTGGTTCTTCATTGGGTGGACTATCGGGCTTAGACATTGCAACGTTTTTCAATTTCTCTACTGCTGGATTGATCTTGCTGTCTATGGTTTTGTTTGCTGTTATTGGTGCTGAAGCTTTTTGCTCTTTACTCTGAATTTGGATATGCATACTAACATCATGCATTGTATTGATTTTTTTACTATGGTTCATCTATGTTTTTTTATGGCTGCCTGGAAGAGGACTAAATATTATGGGGCTAACTTTATTGCCTGGAGTTCTATGCCCTTGTGGGTTTGGTTTTGCAGCAGCAGGTATCCGAATGGCTATTATACTAGCCTATTTTTTAGGTTTTTGGAGCTCCGCGCTCGTTTTGTGCAGGGTACGTATGCTGTTGGAAGGGACGTGCTGGAAGTGATTATTTCCTCCCTTTGCTTTTAGTTCATAGAATGTTACTAGATTATTGTGTATTTTTGATTAGTAGGGAACTCCGGCTCTTAGGTTTCTTTTTTATTTTGATTGTAGCTCTTTGGAGCAGTAGTGAGCTAGAGGTCCCTTTAAGGACTGTGTAACTTTTTCCCGATATTAACGCGTAGGCCCGTAGGTGAGTTTTAACCAAAAAAAAAACATCATTTATGTGCATTTCTTTTCTTGTTTTGCAACTGCACTAGAGATTGAGACTACTACCATTGGTAATATTGCCCATGTGATTTTCATATTGAAATATTAAAAAAAAATGTAAAAAAAAAAACTTTTTATTTATTATCAATATATATATGTAGAATTAGCTAGAAGAATATTATAGAACAAAAGGCAATGTCTCTATGTTTATTCTAAAATGATTGAATAAGCATGTTGGAGAACATCAGTAGATGTTGTCTAGAGAGGCGTAAATCATAATTATTGATACGTCGTAAAAAATTTATCTTAATCGGGCGCGAATCTCGATGCAAAATCAAGTTGGAAACTTCAAAAATTAATTCGGAGACCATCCGAACTCCGATTTCAGCAAACTTATAGTCGAACTGAGCGTCTCGGAAATACGAACCCAACTACACCAAATTTGACTCAATCCAAGCCCAAATGGGTCCAAATCAAGGACCCAAAGCGCTGTTGGAAGGTTCAAACAACAAATTGGATTACCAAACAGTTTCCAAACATAACAAGCTTATACTCGAATCGAGCGGCTCGACGAGGCAAATCCAACGAGCCCAAGATCGCCGAATTCCGACATCATTAAGGTCTTCTAATGTCTAAAGAATGATGTATGATCAAGGGATTCAACATCGTCCGTTCATCCGACCACTCCCCATTCACCCTTTCTCTCTCACCTATTTACGGACCATGCCACTCCAGAAATCTATAAATAGATCTCCTTCTCCTCTTGAAAGGGATCCCTAAGCCTAAGGAAAAAAGAGAGAGATCGGAGATCGCTCTTGCTTCCTTGCCTCCTCGACCACCGCCGGACCACCACCGGACTTCCGCCGGACCACCACCTGACGCCGTTGCTCCGCCGGACCACCACCTGAGGCCCGAACTTCTTCTGGACCACCACTTGAGGCCCTCACCTCCGCCGAACCACCGCCTGACGCCGTTGCTCCGCCGGACCACCGCCTGACGCCGTTGCTCCGCCGGACCACCACCTGAGGCCTGAACTTCTTCCAAACTACCACTTGAGGCCCTCACCTCCGCCGGACCACTGCCTGACGTCGTTGCTTCGCATGGCCACCACCTGAGGCACAGACTTCTTCCGAACCATTACTTGAGGCCCTCACCTCCGCCGGACCACTACCTGACGCCGTTGCTTCGTCGGACCACCACCTGAGACCCTGACTTCTGCCGAACCACCACTTAAGGCTTGGACTCCGTCGGACCACCATCTTACACCCTAATTTCTACCGAAGTATCGCCCTGCCGACTACGGTCCTCCCGACCTCCATCGCCTATTACGGTCATTCCGACCTCCATCATAGGACAACGGTCTTTCTAACCCCAGTCTCCTGCCAACTACGGTCCTCCCGACCTCCGTCGCCTACTACGGTCACTCCGGCCTCCATCATAAGACAATGGTCTTTCAGACCTCAGTCTCCTTCCAACAACGATCTTTCAGACCCTGGTCTCCTGCCAACAACGATCTTTTTGATCTCGGACTCCTACTGACTATAGTCCTTCTGACCTCTATCTCTTGCCGACAATGGCCCTTCCAACCAAACAAACATGTCTATGTTGATTATTGTAACTCCCACAATGTAATGCATTATATATGACGTACATTTGTAACATCAAGCTAAGGCCTTCTCCCTAAGAAGGGCCTCCTTTTGTAATCGATTGCAAATACTAGTGGATTCATTCAAACTGGGCTAGACCCCGTGGTTTTTCCCCATTTTAAGGGGTTTTCCACGTAAAAATCTTAGTGTCTTATAAATGTTACACCCTCTCTCACTTATATGTTTGTGTGCTGAATCTTTGTACAACGCTAAGACGTTAAACTATATATTTTCTCTACCGTCATGAATATTCCAGGACGCAACACTTATAAACTTTTCATCCATGCAAGTTGAAAGATAGGAGCTAGTGATATTGATAAAGAAATACTTATGAGAAAGTTGATGGTAAAACATTTATGCATTGTTTGTGACTGCTTTCTTACCGCTTCTCTTAAAGCAGCTTTTTAGTACAAAAATTAAAATTTATGACTAAAAAACAGCTTTAAGAAACGGTAAGAAAGCTGCGTCAAACGAAACTTTAGGCTTCCTTTGGGATAACTTCCTTCATGTTTTTAAGGTAGTTTTCTAGTTCAAAAAATTATAGCTCAAATAAATTTTTTACTAAAACACTGCTTTTAAAAAAAATAATTATGAAAGTTGTCCCAAGTGAAACCTTAATATGGCACAAATTCTGTGTTTTGATTATTTTGGAGCCATCTAGTAATCTGCAACTTATGATCTCACTTGATAAGTTTACCAAATTTGTTATGTTTTTTCTATGATTTGCATGCCATATTTATGATTTATTTTTTCAAATGTCAGGAATCCAACCTTCTGTAATTAGAATGAACAATATAAGTAAGAAATAGAGAGTGTATTATGCAATTTACTATTTAACTTGATAATTTATGTAAAATGGATGAAGCACTTGCTAGTTTGTTCTTTTGTTTATATGATTTTTATGCATGCAAAACTTTTTATAGTTTCGCAGAGGTTTGGAGATCAAATATTCCTGTCACGGTCTGGTGAACAGTAATTCAAAAAAAAAAATTTCGGGGTGTTAATTTTTTATCTGACCCGAAATATTCAGTTTTGGGTCAACCCGTTTAACAAATGAGTTGGGTTCGGGTCCTAATTCCTGACCCATTTGAAAAATCAGGCCTTGTTTGAGTCAACACGCTAATCGGAAAATGACCCAAATTAGACTTACGTCCCGTAACCCATAGTCTCGCACCGCATCATGCTTTCCTGCCTCACCCCGTGCTCGATCGCCCCTCATCCCACGCTCGTGTTGGCAGCCTCGCACCTGCTCTTGTGTAGTCGCGCTCGCCCCCTCACCTGCTCGAGATTAGTATTTTGTGTTTCTTTTTACAAGTGATTTTAAATATTATTACTATGTGAATACTTTCTATTATTATTTCTATGAAGTCTACTTTTATTTCTGTGAAATGATACTATAATTTGTTACTTTTTTAACTGGTCTTTGCATAATTTGTAATTATCTAGCAAATCCTTATCAATTACGTTGAGGAATGAATGTAAAATATTTCCTGTGGATTTTTGCTGCGAAAATTCGTCGGAAATTCCTTAGAAAAAAATAAAAAGAAAATCTTAGAAATTGCTCAATCCGACGGGCTAGCTTCCATCACCGCTGGTCTTTAAACTAGGCCAACCCACGGGCCTTTAAGCAGGAGCGTCTGATGCTGCCAACACCTGCGAAAAATTCGTCGGAAATATTCCGTCGAAAATTCGCCGAAAAATCTGTCGGAATTTCTGACAGATTTTTTTCCGCCGGAACTGGGTGTTTTCCTTGTAGTGAAGGTAATTAAATTTGTGTTGTTTCTGTGTTATAATAGTTTAGCTGACCCCATACAGTAAGATAAAAGCATGTTGTTATTGTTGTTGTTTCTATTGTAATATTTATTCTGCAAATTAGTGAGAAACATTTTGATGCTACGATAACATGGAGCGACAGATTAATTTTAGTAAATTTAACCCAAGGCATTATAATAATAATGGGCTTAGCAACAAATTTTATTAAATATCATCAAAATAGATATGCATCAACATGAACGCCACACAAAATTTTAGCCAAAAAAAAAATTGTTTTTGTCGCTATAGTGAAAATCTAATCAATGAAATAAGCAACTAAAATCACTAAATAACATTCAAATAAATATTCATTAGCATCAAAATAATGGTCGCTAATATGACCAACACTAGCAACCTATGTTAATTATTGGTCACTAATTTTGCTGCAAAAAAAAACCTTTTGGGCTCAAAAAGCCTCAGCAGCGAGGCTACTGTGACGAACTAAAAACCTCAATTTTCAGGGTCACTATTCGCTTTAGCGAAAGCGACCAAAATTAAGGTTTCGTTTGGGAAGGCTTTCTTTCTGCTTCTTAAGGTTGCTTTTTAGTACAAATTTTTTTAAAAAAATTTTGTACTAAAAAACTGCTTTGAGAAGCAGAAAAAAAACCGTCCCAAACGAAGCCTAAATTTTATCAACCAATTTTGATGGTAGCTAATTACCTATTTTCATGGAGGATTTCATAGAGGACTTCCATGAAGACTGGGTGCTTGAAGTTTCTTCAACCTTTATGATGCAAGTAGAATCACTGAACAATTTCTAATATCCACACACTATATAATTAGTTCAAATAAATATATAGAATGAAATATTTAATAATTAACAAATATAAAAATATAAAATAAATCTCTTTTCAAACAATGTTTGATTAAGCTGTGAAAGTTATTCCAACCATTAATGTGTTCAGTCTTTTTTTATGAACTACTAAACTATTTTTATAATTATTTTTGCTAAATTTATCAATGAATAATAGTTTTTTTTTTTAACAGAAAATTATATTAATAAAAATCAAGAAAACAGTACAATTTGAGAGAGAGATAAAGAAAAAAAAAGAAAAAAAGAAGAAAAGGAAAATACAATAAAGTGCGGGCTCAAGGGCGGTTGAGGCTACACACCAGCAACACGTCACAAGGACCATCCTATAGCACCTCGAAGCTACCCGAAAAGAACCCACAAACAGTACATAATAATTTATTATCCATATTCTTAAGAAAATAAATTTAAATCGTCCAAAGTTTTCATATTCCTCCTCAAACTTAAGAGAATATTCTATAAGATGGTGGTTAGACCTGCAATACTTTATGGTGCAGAATGTTGGCTATGCAAAGAGAAGCATACTATTAAGTGTTGCAGAGATGAGGATGATCAGATGGATGAGTGGCTTTACTCTTAAAGTTAGGATACAAAATAAGCATATCCATGAAAAGGTTGGAGTAGCTCTAGTGGAAGATAAGATTAGAGAGACTCAACTTAGATGTTTGGCCACATAATACAGAGGCCTTCTGACGACCAGGCTAGAAAAGTGGATGTATTAGATTTGACTTATGTTAAAAATGGTAGATATAGACCTAAAAAGACTTGCTTAGAAAATATTAGAAATGATCTTTCTTTATTAGATTTAAATGAGAATTTAACTCTTAACATGATGCAATGGGGGAAAAAGGATTCATGTAGCCGACCCTATATAGTGTGATAAAGGCATGATAATGTTGTTGTTGTATCCAAATTTTAATTGACAAATAATAGCATAAAAATAAAATTTACTTAGAAAATCACAAGTAATATATGAAAATGTAAAACAATAATCTTAAATTTCATAGATTCACTGAACAATCTTACATACAATATTTCATATATTCACTAAACAATCGCAGATACAATTTCATGGATCTAACAATTTAACCAAAAAAAAAACTTACAATAAGAAAGGATAGAGAAATAACAAATATGCAACATTCATGAGAGAATGGTAGTTGGATGAAATAGACACATGTTGGCAAAATAAGGGCAAGAGAAGGAGAAGAAAGGATGTCTCTTAAAAAAGAATCATAACGGCTTGGGCGAAATTTGAAATGAGGGAATAGGGACCTCCAAGTTAAGAGACTATGACGTCTTTGTTAGGGACAACTTTTTTTATTACTTTGTAAAACTGTGGTAGAAAAAATTAACTTTTTAAAGCTATTGTAGAAAGCTACTTTCTAGTACAAAAATATTTTAAAAGAAACGAAAAAGCAGTGGTCAAATAGAAATCGTTGTTGCGACCTGAAAAACAAATAGTAATAAAATTGTCCCAAATGAAGTCTATATCTTACGATTCAAAAAAAAATCTAAATTGAAAAAAGTATTGCTTGAATCTAATTAAAAATCTACTTGAAACTCCGAGATTTTACTCCCAAAATTTTGTTGGAAATTTCAATGAATTTTGTCAGAAAGTTTGTTGGAGATTTTCCTCCCAGACTTCCTTGTAGTGGTACATAGTTTGAGTCGAGCCAAAATTATCGATTTTGAGACATTTTTTGTGAGTTGATTAGATCCAAGTCCCTAAATTAAAAAATATTTTCATTTTAAACTTTAATACCAGATTATGTTTGTCTTGTTCGAAGAAGAATGATCTTTTATTATTATTATTATTATTTTAATCGTTTGTGTATTATATCTATCACTTTATAAATCAACAAATAAATTTTTATAAGTTTGTGTTACTAAGTTTTCATATGGTATTTTGTTTTTATTATGTTGCTTGAAATATGTTTATCATCCTCTCGCATTGAATATTTAAATATGAACAGTTTAATAAATCAATTTATATACTTATAAATTCATAGATAAAGCTCATTAAAAAATGATTTTTGTTAATTATTAAGTTTTTAAAATGTGATGATTGTTGATCTTGCATGAAGACACAATAATTAAATAACAAAAAAAGTGTGCGCATTTTAACATATGTGTGAGCCTTGAATAACTTTGAAATGACATTCACAAAATTCCTATGCATGTCATAGGAAAATAATTGGATACTATTATTTATAAATTATTTATAAAGCAGCATTTTAAGTTATAATATCCATCTTAAGCATTTATGTTGATAATAATATTTTAAGTAATTGCAAGATATTGGAGGTAACTAAATAAAGTTATGTTCGAGCACAAGCATTAAGGTAATTTAATTTGTTATCAATATCTTCTACACACTATAAAGTTCTAACTTTTTTTTTATTTTAATTGTTACATTTGCATCTTTTATTTTCATAATAAATTTACGAAGTTAGTTCTTCGACTTGTAGCTATCATGTGTTGTATATAATTATTTTAATAGTGGTATTATATTACCATGTTTATGTTTATCCAAATAAATGGATTAATGTTTTGCAATCAAGTTCTTTTTTTTTTTAATAGGAGAAATTATACTCATATAACCACAATGTCATCATCATCACTACAAGCCTCAGTCCCAGCTATTTGGGGTCAAACAAGCACAATTCGAAATTCATATAAAAGAGCGTAGCAAATGTTCGCAGTTTCAATACTCAAAATTAACAATGTTTCCAACACATCAGAGGTTTTTTATAAATAACTAAAACAAAACAGAACTCTAAAACACATGTCATTCAAATAATAAAAGGGAAAATAGTGCGGTTACCCTGAACCCAAATCAGCGACACGACACCTGAGAGTATCCTTAAAACCCTAGCTTGGTGCGTCTCCAGTGCCTGCGCTTAGCATTGTACCTAATGATGTTATTGGTTCTCATGCGAATCCAATGGGGAATGGGCCTGTTCTGCCTCATCTTCTTCGCCAGCTTCTTCTTGATCCGGAAAGTCTTGAACGAAGGCATCTTCGCTGCCGCTCCAGAGCAAGACGGCTGATGTTGAAGAAACCCTAGCGCAAGGGAACTTATTATGTTTTGCAATCAAGTTTGATCATTTTTTCATAACATTTTTCTTTAAAGAATGCAAGGTAAATGAAGATTTTGAACTAATTAAGCTAGTAACAATTCTCTTTTTTATTGTTATATTTCTTATAAATTAAGTACCAAAATACAAATTTAATATGTGTTATTTAATCATAGGACCTTGACAACAACTTCCAAGATCTTTATCAACTAAATGAACTGACATACATTAACTCTTCTTCATGAGTCAAAGATTTACATTAATCTAAGGTGAGTATATTACTTAATACATATTGTATTGCAAATTTTATTGTATTATTTTTATTTTTCTAACTTACTACTTTTAGTTACTTATTTCCTTTATTAGTCAATACATATTAATTTCAAAAAGACTTCTTTACTTTGATTGTTGCATATCCAAACAATGCATATATTTTTAATTTACCGATTCTCATTAAATGTTAAACCTTTTTTCGCTTTATTATTCTTACTTTTGAATTGCGTCCACCAACTTATATTTTTATTTTAGTTCTTTTTATTTTATTGTCTAATACTAAAATTCATAAAAGATTATTGGTCTTAAGAAAAGTATTTTGCCTACATTCAATAAATGCATTTGCCCAACTTCTAAGAAAAATTTTATTTTCTATCTCATATATAAGATTATGCATTTCACAATTATATTTTATTCATCCTCAAAAGAAATGCTAGTTTCACCTCTGGCTATGATAACATGCAAAGATATTCTTATCATAAGATGCTATAGGGATTGCTCTTTATTCATTTATTATTTTAATCTATCACTTTATACATTAACAAAATTTCTTTATAAGTATGTGATACTAAGATTTCATTTTGTATATTGTTTTGGTATCTTTCTTTTATTATGTTGTTTGAAATATGTTTATCATCTCCCGCCCTTAGGCTCTTCCTTTAAATCAATGATATCAGCCGAACTGCGCTTCTCCGCAGTGATTTTCAAACTTTCTCTAAAGGTAATTTCAATGGTTTCTCTTGTTCGTCCTGTATGCTTCCTCTTGTATGCTACCATGTTTATTTTTATCCAAATAAATGGATTGAAGCTTTGCAATCAAGTTCGATCATATTTTTCATAATATTTTTCTTCAAAGGCGGAAAAGATAAATAAAGTTTTTTGCACTAAGTCACTAATCATTCATCTCTTATTATTATTATTATTAATTTTCTTATAAATTGAGTACAAAATTAAAATTCTAATATATGTGTGATTTAATCATAGGACTTTGACAGTAACTTCCAAGATCTTTAGCAACTAAATTAACTGACACACGTGACCTCTTCTTCTTTAATCAAATATTTAATCACATTAATCCAAGGTGAGTATATTTATTTGTACATATTAAAATTTTATTGCATTATTTTATTAAGCTCCCAATCCAGTCCTTCAAGGTAACTATAGCTCGACGATGTTGGCTCCTCCGTCTATGTAAATAACAGTAGTGAACCAAACTCCGGTGGAGGCCATCAGAATATACAAACTCCCCTCTCCTAGGCTAGCCAACTGGCTGACATCTAAACAAGTCACAATCTTGGGGAATACACTCCTCATAGGGGATGCCTGATACAGGGAAACCTAAAACAATCTGCAAATCCCTAAGTGTGAGGGTCATCTCATTTGGCCCAATCCATCAGGTGTTGGTAATACTATTCTAATGCTCCACTAATCCCTAAAGCCAGGAGTAAGAAAGCCGACTGTAATCAAATAGTGAAATATAAATGGCTCTATAAACTCCTGTCTGTCTAAGAACCCTCTAGTGTGATCTAAGAATATGGCGAGCCCAACACGCATAGCCCCGCAACATCCAAAGAGGACTGCCAAGCACTGACTCGTACCGTTGCTCCTCGACCTCGTGCCATGAAAGGTTGTAGCTCAAAAGTCTGATAGTACCAATGTGCTCTGCAAGATCAGCAACAGGCTGCAACACATCTTGGACACCATAAGTCAATCCGGAAATTGAAAATTTTATTGTATTTCCTTGTACATATTGAATTGAAAACTTTATTATATTATTTTTTTCTAAATTACTACTTTTAGCTAATTATTTCCTTTATTAGTCTACACGTGTTAATTTCAAATAGTCTTCTTTACTTTGATTGTTGCATATCCAAACAATCCATATATTTTTGATCAAATGAAATTAGTTCTCATATCAAAACAAAGCTATAGTTAATTTACTAAACCAAAGAAGCATAAAATATTCCAAGCCTATGATTAAACGGGCATATGGAACTCGCGTGGTAGTTCAGTAATGTTTGGTAAACTAACAACGAATATTGATAATGAAAAATGGCTACCAACAGAGAGCACTTAATTTCCTCTCTATAGCCGAACAGAATACAGAGAGCACTTAAACGGGCATTTGGCCCCCTGATCATTACGCGATGCTTTCTCGGGGTGTGTCTGCTAGGGTTTCTCTTCGTGAAACCTAGCCGCCGCTTGTAAGTTCGCCGGTGTGCTTGCATTTTCATGGCTAATAAGAGGCTGGATCCAGGATTTTTAGAGGGTAAGTACTCTAAATCCTTCAAAGATGTGCTTTCCGGGTCAGTTGAGGGTGGTTTTCCGGAGTGTCGCGTGTCTACCATTCGTCAGCAACAATCGCGAACTAATAATCGGCAATCGGCAATCAGGAATTGTCAATTGAAGATTCAGAACATGATTTCTGGGACCCGACAACGTCCCGAAGCTCTCGGCCGTCGATTATCTTTCTGGCTGGTCGAACTAAAAGGGCGAGTACCCTCCCATACCAGCCCTCACGAGGGAACGCCGAAATGCTGCCGAAATTTCTGAAGAAAACCGTTGTACTTAGTAAATTTGAGAGCTTTAAATAAAATTTTAATTAAACCTAAAATTCTCTAATTAATTTAAAACCCACTTTATTTTCAAATTAACTAAAATTAAAATAGTTAATTGAAACAGAATTAAACTGGAAATCAGAAATTCATTTTTTGTTTTAAATAACCAAAAACATGATAATTAAATCAATTTTAACTAATTGATAAAATCCTTAATTAAATGAATTAATTGAATTCAATGTTAAGCAACAGTGGCTTTGATAATTATCGAACTAAGCTATATAACTAATCAGCTTGCTTAAATATATCAAATAATTGGCCTAATTAACTGAAATTAAGAATTAATAACTTAATCAAGTTAATTAATCCAAGAACTTTAAATCAATGTAAAATCCAATTAAAACCAGAAACTTTAAATCTAATTAAAAATGAAATTGTACTCCAACAAGTTCCATAATTAATGAAATATTAATTAAAATTTAAAACAATAAACTAATCAATTATTGAACTGAATCAAAATCTAATTAAACACTTGATTTAAAACTTAATTAAAAATAACTTAAAATTAAACTTTAATATAAAAGAAAAATTCTGTTATTTGAGTAAATAAATCCTTTAATAAAAAAATCAATTAATTTAAATGATTAAATAATGTCAAAATATATTTTAAATTTAAACTAATAAAATTGAACAAATTAAAATTTTAATTCAACTTTAAATTAATTAATATAATTAATAATCAAATCAAATTTAATACAATTAATAAAGTTGAACAATTAATTTTAATTTGAAACTTAATTTCAATTAAAAATTAACTTAATTAACTAACATAATTAATTAATGCACTCAGAATAAAATTAAAATATGAAAATAAAAAATGTTTCTACTAATTCAGTTCATGTGCAAATTCTCCACAAGTTCTACAAACAACAAAACTCTCATTCAAGCAAACTCAACCCCTCAGACTCTCAAGGAAAGCTCATGCATCTATATAAGAGCTCTCTAATATGCTGGCTACGAACACCTGCAAGCAAATAGGCAAAAGTCAGTACACCAATAAATGAAATTAAATTAATGCTAGAAAAAATAAATCTAACTAAGGCAGGTAGTGCAAGGTACTAGAAAGCTAGTAAAGTAATAATGCTGAAAAAAATAAGCAGAGCCACAAACTATTGTAATAAGAAAAGACTACGAGTACAAAAGAAGACGATAACACTGGTGTCAAAGGAGTAAAGTTTCTAAAGATATGCCCATGATAATCTAAATCTTACAGGTTACTTCTAATAAGAGTAGTAAATCATATCGACAATTCTTTCACTAAACAAAGTGAACTAATAAATGCCTAAAATTCAACTGGCTACTTTCAATGAAAACTGTAAGTCTAGTCTTTAGGGGTAATAGATAGGAAGCAACCTAACTTTGGACCCTTTAACTGGGCATCTTGACCTATAGGACTAAATTGTAAGACCTGCTATTTTGGCTACTTCTAAGCAAAGTAGTAAGACCCACGTATTAGGGAACTTCAAAATGTACAACCCTAGACCTAAAACTCAAACCACTTAAGCAGCCTTATTTATAAGAACTGGGTTGTAAGATCCTCCAGCCCGTCACTTCTAATAGAAGTCGTAAGTCTAATCCCTGATAAAAATATTTTGGTAATAACATAATCCTAGACCCTTCACCCGGGCATTCATGTCTATAAGGGCTAAGTTGTAAGACCAACCATATGGGCTACTTAGCTTATAGGGTTAGGTCGTATGACCTATCATTAGGCAACTTATAAGGAAGCCATAAGACCTATTCAAATAAAAATCTTTGGGTCACTTCTAATAGAGGTCGTAAGACCCATAAGGCTACTTTCAAATGAAAGCTATAAGCCCCTAACCAAATCTAGTTATACGGGCCACTGTTAAATAGAGACATAAGTCCCAACCCAAATTAAATTAAATTATAATCCACACATCTTTACTTCAGTTTGCTCGGGATCTCTGAGAGGAGGTAACCCATGGCTGCTAATCAGATTCCCTAGACACTACAATCAATGATTGTTAATGTTGGTAGATTGAACCAACAGTATACCCGAGATGACGAAACCATAGGATCTTGATTGAGTGTACCTCACTCCCCCAAAACTAAAACTAAATACTGTTACACATTTTCAAACTCCTTACACAATGCTAAATGTATTAATTTCATCCTTAATCGAGAGTACTCTTCTAATATGTTAGGAGGGGTAATTAACTATGAGGGCTTGCACTCATAGAAAGTAGAACCCAGATCTACATAACCCTTACATTATTCTCAGGAAAAATTTGATTAAATATTAAACTCAATCTACCTCCGAAAAATAAAAAGGGAACCGTGAATTTGTAAGAGCGAGGTTCACATTTGTAAAAGATGATTTTTTCGGAGCAAACAATTTTTCATTTATCGGAGAGGAGTTTGCTCATTGGAAATGGATGAAGAAGATTAAGTTGAAACCAAAAATTGAACTTTTTTTTGTGGAGACTTTGCAATAATTGCATTCCATCTAATCATTTCCTGGTTATTAGGAAAATCTGCAATGTACCTGATTGCCCGAGAGGATGTGGTGTTGATGAAGATGAAAGCCATTTGGTTGGTAACTGTGTCAAAATCAGGAATGTGATCTCTGTTCTAAACAGCTGGGGCTTTATGATTCCGACTTTTGACTGTTTTCAGAATTGCCTAGATTGCCTTTGAAGAATGCGGGGTATGAATTCTCTATGTGCAAATTTATTTTATACAGCAGTTTATCTAGTTTGGAAAAGCAGATGTAAGATGATTCATGGTGATAGAGAAGATTCGGATAGTAATATTGCTGCTAATGCCATTTCGTTTGCTGTTAGAAGTAATTTCTTAAATATTCAACCGGGGTCCTGGGATGCTAATCTGCTTGTGTTGTTGTCTACTTGGCATCCTCCTCCTCCTGGGTGGATTAAGATAAATGTTGATGCAGCTCTTAAAAGGAATAATATGGCGGGTATAGGTGGAGTTGCTAGAGATGAGCTAGGTAGATTCTTGGTGGCTTTCGGTGAGCATTGTTGGCATTGGGACATCTCTCAATTGGAGCTCTTGGCAGTTTTATATTTGAAAAAAGTGGTGAAGGAATGGATGTTTGAAGCACAAGGTGTCATCATCGAAGGGGATAATTTCAATATCATTAAGATGCTTCAAAATGCCGTCAAATCATGGAAGGTAAGTAGGTTGATTGATGATAATTTGGCTTTTTTGTTGAATTTCAATCAAATTGTTTTCTCTTTTTCGTTTAGAGAGGGTAACAAATTAGCGGATATATGTGCTAATTTGGCTTTAGGTGGGTACTTTTTATGGGATAATATCCAGGATGTTTCCATTCCTCCTTTCTTGTATTGCTTGAAGGAGGAATGTATTGCTTTAGGTAGGACTTGATTTGTTTTGTTTTGCTGGTTTTGAGTTTTAATGCATTTAGCATTTCCATCAAAAAAAAAAGAATTGCATCCATCAACATATATTTTTATTTTAGTTCTTTTTCTTTTATTGTCTAATACTAAATTTCATAAAAGATTATTGGTCTTAAAAAAAAATTTGTTGTTAGTTATGATCATGGGTGAAACTAGGAAGAGCTCATTGTTAGAAAAATAAATACTTTAATTATTTTACCTATATTCAATAAGTGCAGTTTCCCAACTTCTAAGAAAAAAATTCCTTTTCTATCTCATATATAAGATTATGCATTTCACAATTATATTTTGTCCAACCTCAAAAAAGATACTAGTTTTGCCCCTCGCTATGATAGCATGCAAAGATATTCTTATCGCAAGATGGTATAGGGATTGCTCTTCATTCATTTATTATTTTAATCTATCACTTTATGAATAAACAAATTTTCTTTATAAGTATGTGATAATAAGATTTCATTTGGTATATTGTCTTGGTATCTTGCTTTTATTATGTTGTTTGAAATATATTTATCATCCTCTCATATTGAATTAAATATGAATTGTTTAATAAATTGATTTATATACTCACAAAATCAAAGAGAAAGCTTTTTCTTCTAAGTTGAAAAAAATGGTTTTATTAATTATTAAGTTTTTAAAATGTGAATTTATCCTGCATGAAGGCCGAGTAACTCTCTTTTTCTTCTAAGTTTCTATATATACACTCACTCACTAAGTCATGTCCCCTTTTTAAATAACAAAAAAGATGTGCATATTTTAACATATGTGTGAGAAATGAATAACTTTTAAATGACATTCACACAGTTCTTATGCATGTCATAGGAAAATGATTGGATACTATTATTTGAAAATTATCTATAAAGCAGCATTTTAAATCATAATATCCATCTTATGCATTTATGTTGATAATAATATTCTAAGTAATTGTAAGATATTGGATGTAACTAAATAAAGTCATATTCGAGCATAAGCATTAAGGTAATTTAATTTGTTATCAATATATTCTACAAACTATAAAGTTCTAACTTTTTTATTTTAATTGCTACATTTGCATCTTTTATTTTCATAGTAAATTTATGAACTTAGTTCTTCAACTTGTAGCTAGCATGTGTTATATTTAATTATTTTAATAGTGATATTATACTACCATGTTTATGTTTATCCAAATAAATGGATTGAAGTTTTGCAATCAAGTTTGATCATATTTTTCATAACATTTTCCTTCAAATTAAGGTGGACAAGGTAAATAAAGTTTTTGCACTAAACCACTAATCATTATTCTCTTATTGTTATTATTTTTCTTATAAATTGAGTACCAAAATAAAATTTTGATATATGTATGATTTAATCATAGGACATTGACAATAACTTCCAAAATTTTTATCAACTAAATTAACAGACACACACTAACTCTTCTTCATAAGTCAAAGATTTACATTAATCCAAGATGAGTATATTACTTAGTGGGACAAAGACTTGAAGTTCTTTATTTTTATTTTTATTTTTTTCTAAATTACTACTTTTAGCTACTTATTTACTTTATTAGTCAATACACGTTAATTTGAAAGAGACTTCTCTACTTTGATTGTTGCATGTTCAAACAATGCATATATTTTTCATTTATCGGTTCTCATTAGATGTTACACCTTTTTCACTTTGTTATTCTTACTTTTGATCAATTTATATTTTTTTTAGTTCTTTTCTTTTATTGTCTAATACTAAATTTCATAAAAGAATATTAATCTTAATAAAAGTTTGTTATGAGCTATGATGAAAGTTTCTTATCATAAGATACTATAAGGATCACTCTTTATTTTTTTACTTTCCAACTTAATCTTACCTATTATTACAAATTATGATTAAGAAAGATAAATCTATGTCATATGTATTTTGTAGGGCATAAGGAAGTTACAAAATTTTAAGAAGATCCACTGAAGTGGACAAATCCTTGATATAAGAGCCAAATGGAAATGCATGCCTAATATTTTTTTGTAGAGACAAAGATGGTTGGTTGTGAAGCTTCCTGCGATGCTGCCCTTGCTTTCAGAGTTCATGACCTTACCCTCTGACTCACTAGGGAAGAAAGCTTCGAAATTCATGGACTAGAAATTGTGAAACTTGCCACGCTCCATGATATTGGGGATTACAATAATAATAAAGGCACACTAATATTAGAAAACTTACTTGAAGAGGAGGGAATAGAAGAGAGCAAAAGGAATAAATACTTGACATCATAAAAAGAATGTGTTTCAAAAATAAACACCTACAAAAAAAAAAAAGTTACATTGATTTTTGTATGATTTTGGTGCTATGTAAAATACTAATCATTTGATATTATCAACTCTATTGAAATTGCTCAACGTTTTACATATGGTGGAAAGTATTAATAGAGTTTGCATGATCTTGAGATATCTCCCTGATAAAAAATTTTGAAAGGAGAAAAAATTGAGAAGCATAATACAATCTATCATTTTCATGAGAAGCTTTTCGAACTAAAGGATATTAAGAAGATTGAGACATGAATCAGGAGAGCTTAAAAGAGGCATAAATTCATGAGAATTTCATAAATAATTATGGAGCAGAAGAGCTTGAGCTTTCTTTGACATTTATGATAAAAGCAAGAAAAATTGTATATTTTTCAATCACAAAATTGGTTAAAAAGATTGACTTTTCTTCTTATAATGTTGGAATACTAAGAAAGTTAATGTTTATATTCATTACCAAATGGTTAATGAAAATGAGCTAGACCTGCAGTCTAAGTCTCCTCTACCATTTTAATATCTACTTACTACTTTCTAATGAATCTAAGGCTTCCATTCAAAGAACTTGATGAATGCTCATATGTGATTCTCATGAGGAAACTCTTCTATTTAAGAATTTATTGCTATACTATTAATTGTAAAATTTCTAAGTTGTGACTTGTTAATGAATGAACAAATTGTTCTTGTTAAGGATTGATTGCTATACTATCACACATAGGGCTGTCAATAATTGACATGACCCGAAGACCCGACTCGAATACGACCCAGAATTTTCGGGTTGGACATGACCCGTTTAAAAAAAGGGTCGGGTTCGGGTTCATAAAAGTGACCCGGTTTGAATTTCGGGTCGGGTCCGGGTTAACCTGGAAACCTGTTAACCGACCCATTTCGACCCGCGATATTATTTCACGCGAAGCGAGTGCGGGCAGCGGGACAGTGGGAATAAGCGGGATTACTTACATGTTAGGGTTTACGCCTTTCGTCATTTTCATTTCACGCACTGTAAAAATACAGCTCTCCTCTCCTTCGCTGCTTCGTCTAGGGTTTCCGAAGTTCCGTTTCTTCTCTACAAATCTCCTCAATCTGCCGATGGTTTCCTCTCTTCTCCTTCTCTAGCATATTCTTGGTACGTGGTTTCGTGGTGTTCATCGTGCACATCTGCTTTGACTCAACATGAACACTTACATCTCTCGTTGTTTTTATCTCTAATCTTTTTTTTTTCCTTTCTTCTCCTTTTAGAAGCATGATATATGAGCATAGGAGAGATTTCTCTTGTTGTGTTGCTGTTTGATCAACATATTGTGAAGTTCCTTTTGGGGTTAGGGTTTTTCCGATATTCTGGTGCAAACGAGCCAAGTAGAGCTTGATTTTCTGGTTTTTTTTGTTCAGTTTCTGCTGGTTTTTCTATTAGGTTACTGCAGTTATGCACTTATGCGTTGGAAACGAGCCAAGTCGAGCTCTATGCTATCGTATTTCTGTTTAGTTTCTGCTATTTTTTTCTGTTCATTTACTGCTGTAAATTCTGTGCAATTGAGCCATGTCGAGCTCTATGTTCTGGTATTTATGTGCAATTTCTGCTGTTATTTCTGTGCAAACGAGCCAGGTCGAGCTCTATGTTCTTGTATTTCTATGTTGTTTCTGTTGTTATTTCTATGCAGTTTCTACTGTTATTTCTGTGCAGTTTCTGCTGTTATTTCTGTGAAGCTTCTACTGTTATTTCTGTGCACTTTCTTGTTGTTATTTCTGTGTAGTATGTACTTTTATTTATGTGCAGATTCTGCTGTTATTATTATGCAAACGAGCCAGGTCGTGCTCTATGTTCTGGTATTTCTGTACAGTTTCTGTTGTTATTTCTGTGCAGTTTCTACTGTTGTTTCTGTGCAGTTACTGTTATTTTTTTCTGTTCAGTTATTACTCCTAGTTGACACCCATATACTCATAGTTATTTTGATGAGTTGTTGTTTAACAACACATTAAGCATTTGTAGTTATTTGGTCGTTATTAGTTATTACTAAGTATTTGGAGTAACAAGCCTTCAACCCATTAAGTATTGAAGTCATACTTCATTTTAGTGTAGGATGGTTGGCTTGGGCAGTTATTTGGCCGTTATAAAGTCTCAATGTGTTATGTGTATTTTTTTGAAAAAGAAATTTAACAAATAGCATTGTGAAGTTGTTATATTTTATAAATTTTTTTGTTAGATGGAGGATTCCAATACCATTCATGGAAATTCTTCTTTTGCTGAAAATGAAGAAGCACAGACTTGTGAAATATCTGTAGAGCCCTCTAACGAGCAATGTAATGATGCGACAGTTACTAAGAAACTACGAAGAATAACCTTAGTTGCTTGGGGCCATTATGAGATGTTACCTAATACGAAAGATGGAAAAGAAAAAAGTAAATGCAAGAAATGTGGTACTACTTAATTATGTGATAGCAAAAATGGAACCGGTAATCTTAGACGCCACCTCGAAAATTGTAAGAAAAGAAATATGCGCGATATAGGACAGTTGATCTTACAAACCAACACTGAATCTTCAATATCTCTATCTGATGACAAGTTTGATCATGCTGAATTTCGTGACTTGTTTACTTCTTCCATCATCATGCATGATTTACCCTTTCAATGTGTGGAATGGGTTGGACTTCGAGCAATTTTGTTATATCTTCGTCGTGACTTGCAATTAATTTCTAGAAATACTACTAGAAATGATTGCAAAAGATTATTCCTTAAGGAGAAGTGTAATTTAATGGAACAGTTATCTAAAGTCACTATCAGGGTTTGCTTAACATCTGAGCTTTGGACATCTATAAATACTAATGATTTTATTTGTTTAACTGCTCATTATATTGATAATGACTGGCATTTGCAAAAAAAAATTATTACTTTTGCATTCATGCCAACTCCCCATGATGGAATTTCATTGTTTGAGCAGTTACAGTTGCTTTTGGTTGAATGGAAAATAGAAACCAAGCTATTCAGTATTACTTTGGATAATGCTTCTGCAAATAATAGTTCAGTTTATTATCTAAAAAATCATTTGAATTTGCATGGTGCCTTGATAATGGAGGGTGCTTTTTTTCATATACGTTGCACAAAACATATCATTAATCTTGTAGTTCAAGAAGGTTTGAAAGACATTGATAGTGCAACTGGGAAAATAAGAGAGAGCATTAAGTATGTTAAGGGATCTCAAGCTAGAAAACAAAAATTTCTTGATTGTGCTTCACAAAGTTGCTTGGATGGGAGACGAGGTTTACGTCAGGATGTGCTAACCCGATAAAATTCCATCTTCTTAATGCTTAACAGTGCAATTTATTTTAAACGTACTTTTCAACATTTAGAATTGGTTGATTCTAATTACAAGAATTGTCCAACATTTATTGAATGGGAAAAAGATGAAGAGATTTGCAAGTTTTTAGAACCTTTCTATGAAATAACTTGTCTCATTTCTTGGTCTAAATATCCTACAGCAAATTTATACTTCCCTTGTAGTTAAACAGCTTATGCAGAACTTAAAAATGTTAGGTTAAGTAACCATCAGTTCCTAAAGAAAATGGCTGCTAGAATGATTGTAAAATTTAAAAAATACTGGTCAGAATTCAGTGATATTTTGGTAGTAGCAGTGATTCTAGATCCGAGATACAAAATGACATTTGTTGAGTGGTGTTATCAAAAATTATATGGTGGCAGGTTCTTTGTTGAGCTTTGTACGTATATTTACCATTTCATTTATTTTCTATTTTTTGTTTATAATACCCATCCAAAAAATACAGGATTTTGCTTCATTTCAGAAGGATGTCTATACACCTAGGAAATTTGAATTGGACATCTACCTAGATGAACCTAAGCTTGATAGCAGTATCGATTTAAACATTTTAAAGTTTTGTCAAGGGAACCAATATAGATTTCCTAGTCTTTCAGCAATGGCCGTGATGTACTATGCATTCCAATAACAACAGTAGCATCTGAAAGTGCATTCATCAATAGCGGTAGAATTTTATATCAATACCGAAGTGCATTAAAACATGATATTGTCGAGGCACTAATTTGTGCTAAGGACTGGTTATACGGAGAGCATGGTGATTATTCATGCATCTTACATTTTTTGTTTTTTGTTTAAGATCTCATTGTGCTAATTTAGTTTTTAATACATGCATTATTGCAGCATTAAAAGACCCCAAAATTGATGAAATAACTGATGATATCCTAAATTTAGATGTGAACAACAATGAAGGAGATGTTGGTGACAGCTCAATTGTTGGATGAACATCCGTTTATGACTTTTGTGAATTTATTTGCTGTCTAATTTTTCTTTAAATTGATGTAATGAACTATTTTTATAGTTTTCTGGGATGGGTTACTGGGTTTATTTGCTGGGATGGGTTAAAGACATTTATTTGATGTCTAATGTATTTGTTGTATTGCTTTGGTTGCTGGGTTACTGGATTTGCTATGTTTACTTTGGCTGATGGGTTTGCTGTGTTGTTGCTGGGTGCTTCAAGAAGCCCAGGGATGTTGTTGATGGGTTTGTTGTGTTTAGGGTGTTGCTGGGTGCTTCAAGAAGCCTAAGGATGGTGTGTCTGGGGCTTCAAGAAGCCAACCATCAAACCAATTTCTGCTGCTTTGGTTGCTGGATAGTTGGGTTACTTTTGTTGCTGGGTTACTGGGTTGGTTGTTGTCTTGGTTTTTCTAGCCAGGTGTCTTGAAATGCTGGTTTGCTGGGATGGTTTTCTGAACTGAAGAAATAGTAGAAACTGCACAGAAATAACAGCAAAAACTAGTTTGATGGTTGGTTGTGTTGTTGCTGGGATGCTGGCCGGGTTGGTTGTTGTCTTGGTGTTGTTGTTGTCTTTAAATATTTAGGGTGTTGAGTTTGCTGTGTTTAGGGTGTAGAGTTTGCTGAACAGAAAAAATAATAGAAACTGCACAGAAATAATAGAACATAAATAAGTTTAGTGGTTTCTCTGGATGGTTGGCTGGGTAGCTAGGTTTCCTGTTATTTATGTTTGGCTGTGTTGGCAGGGAGATTGGTTTCCTGAACTTAAAAAATAGTATAATTAAACTGCACAGAAATAATAGCAGAAACTAGTTCGATGGTTGGTTGTATTGTTGCTGGGATGCTGGGTTGGTTGTTGTCTTGGTATTGTTGCCGTCTTTAAATATTTAGGGTGTTGAGTTTGCTGTGTTTAGGGTGTTGAATTTGCTGAACAGAAAAAATAGTAGAAACTGAATAGAAATAATAGAATAGAAATAAGTTTAGTGGTTTCTCTGGATGGTTGGCTGGGTAGCTGGGTTTGCTGTTATTTTTGTTTGGCTGTGTTGGCAGGGAGATTAGTTAGCTGTGTTGGCAGGGAGATTGGTTTCCTGAACTGAAAAAATAATAGAAACTGTACAGAAATAACAGCATAAACTGGTTTGATAGTTGGCTGTGTTGTTGCTTGGTTAGTTGCTGTCTTGGTGTTGTTGTTGTCTTTAAATATTTAGGGTGTTGAGTTTGCTGTGTTTAGGGTGTTGAGTTTGCTAAACATAAAAAATAGTAGAAACTGCACATAAATAACATAATAGAAATAAGTTTAATGGTTTCTCTGGATGGTTGGCTGGGTAGTTGGGTTTGCTGTTATTTCTGTTTGGCTGTGTTGGCAGGGAGATTGGTTGGTTGTGTTGGCAGGGAGATTGGTTTGTTGTTATTTCTGTTTGGCTGTGTTGATGGTTGGCTATGTTGATGGTTTGCTGGGTGCTTCAAGAAGCCCAGGGATGTTGGTTGGTTGTGTTGTTGCTGGTTGGTTCCGAAAGGATTGAAAGTTGAATAGCGATGATGAGTACCCTTCTAAACTTATTGTGAAGTCAATTGTGGGAAAAAAGTTATTGCAACCAGGTGGCATTTTGAGGGTTAATCAAACAAATACTAAGTATAAAATACAAATTGCCGCCTTGGATGGCAATATCTCAATTCGCAAGTCCGCAACCGTAAAAAATTATATTGTTGACTCACATTTCATTGAATAATGAATTATTTGGAGGGTTAATCTGAGCTAATAACTCAAGCTTTCAACTAATTCATGGATTTAAAATTATATCTATTTAATTGTTTATATTTTTTTATAGTTAGCTTATATCTCCATGAGGTCAGGCCGCAGGGACAAGACGTCAAGGAGTTGAAATTTTTGTAAATTGTAATTATGGTTTGAAATTTCTGTAAATTGTAATCATGGTTTGAAATTTCTATGTTTAATATTTTGTATAATTTTGTAAGTTTAATATTTTGTATAATTTGTATATTGTAATTAGCAAATTATTTTTGATTCCTAAATAAAATTTTTATTTATACAAGTTTCTATTTAAATTTTTCTATGTAGCTGTTTTTCCATAAATTTTTCTGTGTAGATTTTGCTGTTTAAATTTGTGCGTTACCCTTTAAATTTTATTATTTATGCAAATAACTCGGGTCAGCGGGTCATTCCGGGTTGACCCGAACCCGACTCGAGTCTGGTTCGGGTCCTAAATATTGACCCGTATCCATAACCGGGTCGGGTTCGGGTCAACCCGTTTACCTTCGGGTCAGCTCGGGTTCGACACAAACCCGGCCCGTGACCCGGTATTGACACCGCTAATCACACAAATTCTTGTATGTATTTATTAGCTATCAATCTATATCTCTGCTATCTCCTCTAATATTTTAATGCATATACTCTCTAAAGTACACTAAGAAAGACCTCTCTAACTTTTATAACAAGATTGACCAATTACTATGCTCTATGAAAGAGTAAATTTAAATTTTTCTTGAATAAAATATAACATGTACTATGCTCTATTTCTTTGTTGCTCATTCTTCTATCTCTCTTTTCTTCTTTGTGCTGATTATATAAGGTTTCATTTGTAATCCCTACATAAAGATCCTGCCTCAATCTCTTATATACAATGGAGTAGACCTCTTAACTCACCAAATCATTACTATTTCAGTTGCAGAAACCCCGACATCTAAATATTCAAATGCTTAATGAAAATTTCTCTTTCTTCTCTTCCATACAAGTCACTAATACGACTATGTTTGGCTTCACTCTCTAGTTCCCTTTAACCCCGTCGGGCTTAGCTAGGTTGGTGGGTGAGCATGGTTGGGAACCCCCAACCCATATTCGAATCCCCTCTCATGCGGCACGACCCCCTTAAGTGGGGAGAAAATAATTGCGGGTCCTGCACCTGTGGGCCTAGTGGCTCGTAGGCTTGCCAAGGGATTAGTTACACCGTCAAGCACCTCCTAAGGGGTGTGGCAAAAAGTAGATACCCCCGTTCCAAAAAAAATATTCCATGTTGGAAAGGTAGATGGTGTGGTTCTTGACACTTGTTTATTCTCTACAATATTTAATTACTGAAAAGTGTGCAACCATATTTATGATCAGCTTGAGCCTTGCAACTCCAGACACCTTGCTAAGCTTTATATCATGCATTGTGGTTAATATTTTGAAGGAGAAACATAATAAACTAAAGGGAGGTTTTAGTGCCTTCAGAGGAATCGCACTTGACCTCATCAACTTGTATTTTGCATATACTGCTATGCTTTCTCAATAAAGGTTTTTCAGTAAGTTTGGCACTGAAGCAAGCGAGATGATGTTTGCCACGGCTCACGACAGTGCCATTGCGTTGCTTGGAAGCATCATAATGAAGTTCAAAAGGGCAGCCAAAATCTAGCAAATGCAAATCATAACCAGAAAGAGCTCCGGGTGAGCAATTTTCCACCCTAAAATCTTTTATTTTTCTTTGAAAAATAATATTTTTAACTATTGCCCACCATCAACAAATATAGTTAACCAAATTCTAAGAAAAAAAAAATTATAATTTTGTTTATACGATTATTCATTTCATAATCATATTTTATCCACTCTCAAAATAGAGGCCGGTTCTATCCCTTACTAGAACTACCACTGGAATGAGAAAGTGATCCCATCTCTATCAATTTATGTTGAACACTAATTCAAAAATATTCTTCTTTATAATTCATCAAATCAATATGATTATATATATGCACTATGATTCACCGACACTTTTCCTCAAAGAGACGTGCAGTGTCCCGACACGACACTCCTCCGACACGTGTCGAACAAACCGAAAACGTGTCCGATTAAAAAATATTAAATTTGGACTACACGCATGTCCGACACACATATCTTAAATATTTTATAAATTTTTTTAAATATAATGTCTTGTATTTGGCAGGATTTAAACTAAATTTCTTATTTCCTATCAATAACACCAAATGAATATCCGCACTTAATACCCAATCATCGAATATTCTCATTTTTATTTCTTTTTGACAGTGAAGTTATTTTCATCTCCTCTCTCGATGACTGATAAACGGCATCGACGTCATATTCTTGACATCCTAATGCTAATCATTTTAAGCACAACTTCTAGTCAAATAACTTATTATTTTCAAATTATTTTTAAAATTATACTTATTTAATTTTCATATACTATTTTTTAAATATAAATACTATAATACCGTGTCCGAGTCCTATATTTTCAATAACTGACATGTCCTGTGTCTGTGTCATGTCGTATCCGTGTCGCCTTGTCCTTATTTGTGCATCATAGTATATATATATATATATATATATATGGAGATGGTTGTGGTTTTAATGGTCACAAAAGGATTTAATAAGGTTCAAAACCACCGTAGGACCTTCGTAGTTGTCTTCCGCTGCAAATATCTTTCGTGGTGGTTTTGAAGCTGTCGGGTAAAGAGATCAAATATCAAAACATTAATTTTAGCATCGATTTAAACCGTTACAATTCTAAAATATTTGTAACAACTAAAATCGCCACAAATGGTAATATAACAGTGGTTATTACAATAAGATGCATCTGAATTTGATACGTAACACAATCCACTTTGTTTTTCATATAAAGTAGATCAATTAGATGAATTGGGAGAATTAAAGGAGATTTCTATTGGCCCTAAGCTCCATGCGCAGTGTAATGGAACCCAGCTAGCGAGTTCTCTGCAGAAGAAGTATAATTATTTATGCATGCCCATTACCCATATAAGCATGTGATTGCTTCAAGTGCGTGCAAAGTTTTCATCATGCATGCGCACTTCTGTAAGTGCAATCAGTCATGGCTGCGCCAACTTTCGTGCACGAAATATATAACTCGACTCCAAAGAAAGCCCTGAATTATAGTAAAAATAGGTGTCATGCATAGCTTAATTTATTTAATTTCCTTTTAACAAAGTGAATGTGTGTCGCATATTATATATATAAAAGGATGCATATTAATGACAAAATTATGAAGTAAAAAAAAAAATAAAAAAAAAATAAAAAAATATATATATATAAAAGGATGCATAAGAGGAGTTACATAAAACGTGTTGGGGAATGGAGTAAATGCCGCGACGAAACAAACAAGAAAGTAAAAGCAATGGAAAGTAAAAGGACATCATAATTTAATATGAAAAAAATCGAAATCGGGAAAAAATCACAGTCCCACCACACCTAGAAATCCACTATGAAAATGATAGAAATAAGTACATACCTCTCTTCTCTCTTGTTCTCTTGTTGCTTCTCTTCTCTCTTGCATTGTTCTCACACTCAAAACAAAAGAGAAATACTAGATAACACTAAGGCACCCCACCATTTAGAAAACAATAAAGAAAAACTGTCCAGTCCGCCTCAAAGCGTTATAACGCCAGTTTGGAGGATTGTGGCGCTATAAGCCTCTGTTCTTGATCTGTCTAACAATGTTGTAGCCCTCAAACCCATAGCGTTGCGGCACAACACACAGTTTGAAGCTTTAAAATGCATAAGCCTTTGTTCTCAATCCGTCGTCTGACGATGCTACACGCAAAGCGGCAGCGTTGCGGTGCTCTATTATCTATAGTTTCTTCCGTCAAAGATTGTAACACCAGGGCGCTCAGGAACACAACGCTAGGGGATGGGCTCGAGTACATAACTCTGGGGGCGCTCGAAATAGCAAAAGAATGGAGAATAGCGATCAAACTCATGACCTCAAAATAAAAGTGGAGGTATGAATCACTGGGCCAAGACCTAATTCAAACTAGTTTAACATTTAGCATGAATAATTGGTTCCAATGGGGGAGCCATCCCAATATAAAAAATCAATCCTTTTCTGAAATGGCCATTGACCTTCAAGTCAAATAGAATCAGCTGTCCTCATTTCCTTTCTTTCACCAAGCAAAATACTCCACCATGCAAGCTAGTGAGCTTCATTGCAACCTCCACGAACCAATATCAAGGTAAAAGACAAACCACTGAATCCGGCCATCTCCAACCCACTTTCTTATAATATCTCTTACAATCCATGCGCCTTATAAAAACCCTAAAACCTTAAAAAGAATCACACCATGCTAGGGTTTATGCGCACCCACGTTGAGTTGGCCGGCCGCCGCCCACTATACAAGCAGATAAGCTTGAAGACATTCATACAGCCATATTGGTCTTCTTTCAGTGTTTGTTCTTCTATAAAAGCTCTCCCTTCAGCCTTCAACTATCTATATAGAAAAAGAAAGAGAGAGAGAGAGAGAGAGAGAGAGAGAGAGAGAGAGAGAGAGACTTACAGAAAGAATATGAAGAGCTCCATTTGGTTTTTGGCTGTGACAGTTTTGTTTTGTTTATGTTTGAGGGGTAAAGGTCAATTGAGAGCTGATTACTATGCGAGCAGTTGCCCTAATTTGTCTAAAGTGGTGTGGAGAGAAGTCTTTAAAGCTATTCAGAATGAAATGAGGATGGGAGCTTCCCTTCTTCGGTTGCACTTTCATGACTGCTTCGTGAATGTAAGTTTTCTTTGTGTCTTTTAATATTGTTTGAAATAAATGTTCTTCAAAAAATCTCTAAAATTTAATAATCTGATTAAGGCTTAGTTTGGGATGATTTTTTTACTGTTTCTTAAAGTAATTTTCTAGTAAAAAAAATTATGTTTTTTAAAGCAACTTTTTAGTAATTTTTGTACTAAAAAACTACTTCAAGAAGGTAAGAAAGTCGTCCCAAATAAAACTTAAATTTTTCCATTAAAAAAACTCAATAATTATCAATATATACATTTAGGTTATTATATTATTAATTTTAAGAAAATTGAAACATAAAATAAAAATTTAGACATGAATAAATAGATTAAAAATGTCCATAAAAATTAAAAAGGAAAATAACTCATCCAAATAAAAAATAATTTTTGAGTGTTCTTTCACTATCTTAAACTTCCCACAATCTCTAAATGCATAAGCTTTTGGTAAACCCTAAATATTTCATAATAGAAGATGTTGATCTAAGAAAATAATTCTTGTAAATTTTTTATGATGATGAATTTTATAATCATTAAATTTTCTTTAAGATTAGTGCAATATATATTTTGATTTATTCTCTATATATAATACACTCATCTCAAAACAAATCCAATGCTAAAATTTGCTCTGAATAGAATTTTTTTTCAATTAAGAATCAAAAGCTACTGTGTAATAACTACATCATGGACATCATCTCAGCATGTTAACATATAATTTTTTCTCTCTCACAGGGCTGCGATGGATCAATCCTCTTAGACGGCAGTGACAGCGAAAAATTCGCTCCTCCTAACCTAAATTCTGCAAGAGGATTTGAAGTCATAGACACCATTAAAGCTGCAGTTGAGAATGAATGCAATGGAATAGTCTCCTGTGCTGATATAGTTGCCATATCTGCGAGAGACTCAGTTCTTCTGGTATATAAATAAGTTCTTCCAAAACTCAGTACTCAGCTTGTGATTTAGGCTTGGTTTAGGATGGTTTTTATCTTGCTTTCTAAAACAGTTTTTTAGTACAAAAATTTCTTCAAATTTGAATTTTTTGTACTAGAAAACTGTTTTAGAAAGCAATATGAAAGTTGCCCAAACAAAATCTTAGCTACTTAACTCTTAATTTGGTATCATTAATAATAACTCATCAGAGTGGAGGACGTCCATGGACAGTTCTTCTTGGAAGAAGGGATGGCTTGGTATCAAACCAGACTGGTGCAGCCAATGGGCTCCCTAGTCCTTTTGATAGTCTTGGCGTAATCATATCTAAATTTGCTGCTGTTGGCCTCAGCACCACCGATGTGGTCACTTTATCAGGTATTTTACAGTGTGACTCATGGTGATTTGTTAGGTGTGGATAGGGGTGTCAATATTTGACATGACCCGAGAATCCGATCCGAAAATTTCGGGTTAGCGTCAACCCGAACCCGAAACTGGTCAGGTTCAGGGTCAACATTTCGACCAGTTTCAAAAATCGGGTTGGATTCGGGTTAACCCTTTGACCCAAAATTGACCCAATTTCAATCCGAACCCCCGATTTTGACCCGACAACCTGAGATTGACCCGATTTTGACCTAGTTTTGACCCAAAAAGAGGAGATTGACCAATTTTTTACCCGAAAATTAGCAATTTTTTTTGTTGGAAACTAGTCATTCGGGTCGTGTCAGGTTGACCCAGACCCAAAGCGGGTCAGGTTCAGGTCTGAAAAATCGACATGTTTTTAAAAACGGGTCGGATTCGGGTTGACCCGAATAGTGCCGGATCAGTTTCGGATTCGACCCAAACCCGACCCGTGACCCGAAATTGACACCCCTAGGTGTGGATACATAACTCATCGGAGTTGTGTATTCATTGTGTACTACTATACTTTTTTCCAATTACATTAGCAATTATACATTATATATTTATATGTATATCATCTGCACGTAATAAGTTCTCCGAAATATTTTGGATCAAATCCTTTACTACTCTCATGTTCCATATGTAAAATAACTAAAAATTTGAAGGTGCACACACAATTGGCCGAGCTCGATGTGCACTTTTCAACAATCGTCTGTTCAACTTCTCTGGCACTGGCGCTGCCGACCCTACCCTTGACTCCTCCCTCGCCTCTCAGCTCCAAAGCTTATGCCCTCTGAATGGTGATGGTAATGTGACAACGCCACTTGATCAGAGCTCCATCGATTTCTTCGACAACCACTACTTCAACAACCTCATCAACAACAAGGGAGTACTATCTTCTGACCAAATCCTCTTCTCTGGCGACGCTGCGACGACAACTTCAACAATAACTCTTGTTCAAAGCTATGGAAGCAACAGCGGCCTCTTCTTCTCTCAGTTTGGAAGCTCCATGGTTAAGATGGGGAATATAAGTCCACTCACTGGGAATGTTGGAGAAGTGAGGAAAAATTGTAGGGTGGTTAACTCAAGTTAATATTAATTATTAATTCATAAAGCAAATGGTTTGTAGTTTTTGTTTGTGTAACATTAGTTATGATGGATAAGGTGAGTATAAGTTTATTTATGTAGCATGAAAAAAATGAAATAATAGTAGTCAATTTTAGTTGTACTCATGATAATTGTAGTAGTAAAATTAGAAGGATGTGGCTGAATATTTAAATGAAGATATCCAAGAAAATTCCTTGCAACAACAACAACAAGTATTTATCTCACTATGTGCAGTTGGCTACATGAATCTTTTTTCTCCATTGTGTCATATTAAGAGTCAAATTCTCTTCTAAATCTAATAAAGAAATGTCATTTCTAATATTTTATAACCAAGTCTTTTTAGGCACTCTACCTCTACCTTTCTTAACATAAGTTAAATTTAATACATATACTTTTCTAACAGGGTCATCCAAAGGCCGTCGTTTTATGTGATCAAATTATTTAAAATGACACTCTCTAATCTTATCTTCCACTGAAACTACTCCAACATTTTCACGTATATGCTAATTTTGTATCATGTCTCTAAGAGTAAAGACACTCTTTCACATGAGCATCCTCATCTTTGCAACACTTAGCTTAATTTTATGCTTCTCTTTTAATGGCCAACATTCTGCAACATAAAGCATTGTAGGTCTCACTACCATCTTATAGAATTTTCCCTTAAGTTTGAGAGGGACTCTATCACACAACAAGCCCAATGCATCCCTCCACTTCAACTATCCAACTTGAATTCAACTAATAATATCCCCATCTATTTCACCATCACCATGAACAATATTGTGATGCCTCAAAATCTAAATTGGAATAATTATTCTTATTTTCTAATAAACAGACTATCTAATATTATCTTTTAGTAATAAACATCAAAGAAGATTTTATAATTTTAAACATTAATATACACATTTATATTCAAAATCAAAAATCATATATAATATTCAGGATCTGTACAATCATCATATATTTATCATATCCTAAGTACAAAATAAAAATAAAAAAATATATATAACCTGAAGAATCCTGACCAACCTTACACCTCTGTTCTCTTGCCTTGATTTAAAATCATTTAACAACAGATAATGAGCTTCAAAGCCCAGCATGTCACCTAAACCGACAATTGAAATCAAAATGCGGCAAATAAGCAATATGCATGTCAATAGTCAAATCATAACAGTTGCATCTATATGATCATTGAATCAGTACAGAAATAATAAATCTTAAATGCAATAACGTAGAACATGTAAACAGTAAAATACTACGGTACAAAAGCTGGGGAAAGAAACCAGTAAGAGTATCAAATCTATAAAATAATCATCGTATCAGTAATATCAATCAATACATAAATGAAATAAAATATCAAATCAAAATATCAGTAAAGACTATCAAAATTAAATCAATGTAATAAAATTATATAGAAATGTACACATGCTATTCATACATTCTATATCATGTGCTCAATACATCACATGCTTAATATTAATACAATGAATTAGTATTATCAAATAATATTAGAATCTAATTCTGTAATACAAACAATCCAGTGGTGGGAGCAGTTGAATAATGCAATAATTATAAATTCGTACAATAATAATAAATCAATATAATAATAAGAACAGTACCTCAAGAACATGTAATTTAATAATCACACTAAATAAGTAAGAATATTTGACTATCACGATATTTTTTAGTGTTGGTATCAGTATTAGTAAATTGTTAACTCAGTAAATAGAGTCGTCACTCTTTTCTCTTTGGCATATTAATGATCTCTTTATAACTCCTAATCAGTATATTATGAGAATTAATAGAGGATAACATCAAATCATAGTATTTAAAAGAAAGTTTATCGATCCACCATCTTGTAAAGGTCAATTAGTCTTCAACCAATGGATAAATCAGCCTTTACTTATTTGTTTCACATATGATATTATTATCACAATACTGTAACAGTAATAGCGATCGATCAGCTATTACTCAAGTATATATACACACATCTATTTTCAATGCAATGGAGTATCAAACCAATGGATAAATCAGAGGATAAATCAATAAATAATACATAATTAAGTTTAATTAAGAAGATGTCAAAATATAATAACGATAGACAATAAAAATCATACTGAGCAAAAATTTATATTTTTAATGAGACGAGTAAAAGTTTCTTATAACGAGACAAGTAATTTTCCCAACAGGCTCGACAGACAAAAATTGTTCTGTGGCATCTAAATCTTATCTTGTAATTTCCCTCTCCTCTCATTTCTCTCAAATCATCTCAAACCCAAGCCTCTATTAATGAAAAAAAAACTTTTTAAAATATTTTAGTGACTTAGGATATTTTAATATAATATAATATTATATTAATATAATATTTAATTTAATAAATTTTTAATAGAAAATTCAAATAAATTATTTTAGCACTTAAAAATTATAGAAAAATCTTTTTAAAATAATTTAGTTTATTTAGAAAATTTCAGTGAAATTGGTTTACAAAACAAACACCTAATAGTCTCGAAATACTCACTTGTACTGATCGGTACCAATTCCTTAAGGATTTTCACTAGTGCCCAAAAATCACGAAAAAATTTGTGTAAGTAAAATACTAAAATAACAACATCATAGCAAAGGCGATTTGTGATTTGGAGTTATAATAACTCCAAAAAAAAATTGACAAAATTAAAATACATGCCATTACAAATAGACCCAAGTTATCTAAAACATGTACTCTTATTAATGACTTGATCACCCAAAGTCACAATCCCTCCACTAGATCTATTATTAATAAAATTGTACTCCATATATTCAATTTTAGATCTACTCAACAATGAAAGTCTTTAGACCGTACGTAAGGTTGACCTTCATAATTTAAGTTTGCCTTCAACTCCCTATGTAGTCTTATCAACAAGAAGAATATCATTAACAAAAGTATATGTTAGGGTACAACCTCTTACTAATGTCTAATGAGAACATCCATGACTAAAGAAAAAAAGATATGGGCTATAAGGCTGATCCTTGATGTAATCCAACTACAATAGGTAAATACTTGATCAAATCACATTGTGTTTGAACACAAGTAACATCTCCTGCATACATATCCTTAATGACTTGAATATAAGCATTCTTAACCATTTTATTATGTAGAACTCTCCATAGTATTTCTCTTAAAATTTTATCATATGCTTTCTCTAAATCAATAAAAATCATATGTAGACCCTCCTTATTCTCTTCATACTTCTCCATCAAACCTCTCAATAAATGTATAACTTTCATGGTAGACCTACTTGGCATGAATCCAAATTGATTTTGAGAAACATTAGTGTCACGCCGCAACATATAATCCATAACTCTCTCCCGTGGTTTTAAAGTATGAAGCATTAAATTAATTCCTCTATAATCAGGGGTGGAACCAGCTTCAATTTTGAGGGGGGGCAAATACAACACAAAAATAATTAAATATTAAAAAAATATTATTATATATCTATATATTACGACAAGTTTTTTTAAAAAAATTTTAAGCAAGAAAAATAAAGAAAAAAAATGTAATTAAACAGTCATGAAAAGCATGAAAGAGAATATTAGAACTAAATGTGAAGAAATATATAGATATTTTAGGGCAAGATAGGATAAAAGAGTTTTTTAGGGGGGGCAAAAAAAATTTTATGAGGGGCAAAAAATTTTTTTTACTCTATTATAATTTTTTTTTTTTACTCTTATAAAAAAAAAATTTTTTTGAGGGGGGGCAATTGCCCCCCCTAAGCTTGTAGTGGTTCCACCCATGTACATCACCTTTATTCTTAAAATAGGAACAACACATTAATTCTCCACTCATCTGATACCTTTTTAGTCTTCAAAATAATATTAAAAATTTTATTAAGACAAGAAATTTCCTTATCTCCTAAGCATTTTCACACCTTTATTGGAATATCATCATGTCCAACAGCTTTTTCACACTTCATTTTCTTTAAAGCCTCTTTAACTTTGATTTTATTAATATGTCGATAAAAAAAAATTTATTTTTATTTAGGGTGATAATATCACTAAAGTCAATCGCATTCTGATAATCTTCATTGAAAAGTTTAGCAAAATTTCCCATCCACCTTTGTTGAATATTCTCTTCTAATAAAAGCACTTTTTGATCTTCATTGGCCTTAATACACTTTACTTGAACTAAATCCTTACTACTCCTATATTATTGTTTATCTATCTTATACATATATTTTTTGCCCTCCTTAGCATCTAAACTATTATTAAAATCATTAAAAGCTAAAATATTTGCATCGCATATTGCTTTCTTAAACGCCTCATAAACTTTCTATCTTTTCCAATTATTAGAATTAGTACGGCTAAATTAATTTTTATAGTAAATATTCTTATTTTTCTATCTTTTCTTGCACATTTTGATTTCACAATCAACGATTTTTATGATTAGTAATTATTTTGTTTGATACTCCAAACATATCTTTTACAACATTCTTAATATCACTAACTATTTTTTCTCATATAAAATTAGCTTCCTCATGCACATGCAAGATTTTAAGATCTAAAATCTTATTATCAAAAATATTTTTATTAATATTATTTAAATACCCCATCTAATACTTGAATAATTATTTACTTTATTTTTTATTTTCTACCCTTCATTTTAAAGTCTAAAACTAATAAATAAGGTTGTATGCATAAACTTTTACTCGGATTATGTTTAATAATTGATCATTTTTGGAGTATTATTGATATTCTTGACATATCTAATACACAATCTACATACATTTCGAATACATTTAAATTTTTAATAAAATAAATAAATAAAGGTGGTGAACAACAAAGCCAAAAGAGAACAGAATAAAACTTGAATTAATCCCAAAATGCTTGCCATGGGATTGCCCTGGCTGTTACATCTACCAGGCAATACAAACTAGTAAGCGTTGGTCCCAAATATAACTAAGAAGCGCTTGCAATCTCTGGTTCACAACCAACTGATAACAAAGTTTGCCAAAAACTACATAGAAAGGTCCCACATATATATACATTCTCCAAGAGTTAACCACCAATGGAACAAGGAAGAACTAAGCCTCATGGAAACAATACTAAAGCCAAGGATGAATTGCCGGGAGATCGGCACGACGATGACCTCCCCATCTCTACCTCGCAACCGGCACCCGAAGCTTGGTGCCATTGTTGAACAAACCATCACAACCATAGGTGAAACCAAGGTGGGCTTGAGAATGGAGCTTGACCACTTGCCCGCCATCGTTTGAAACGCTCGTTATTTCCGAACACGTCGGCGTGGCGGAAGAGATCGCCGCGCCATTATGGAGTCCTACTGTTCTGCCAGGTTGCGGAGGTTCAGAACCTGCGAAATCATGGAGTCCTGAAGCATCCTGAATCTTCTTGGTGTTTAGGAATCTTCCACCAGTTCCTCTAGCTCTCTTCATGGCATGAAGGTGTCGAGACTCATGAAGATATGGCTAGACCAATGAAATGTAGATGAAGTTTCATTCCATATTTCAGATAAGAACAGAGATCTTTCATTAAAGAGTAGAAGAGTACCTTGCGTGGGTTTTTTGAAGATTTATTATGAAACTCTAGCTTTGCCCGATGCTGCCTTCTTCGGAGGATTGCTTTGTATTGTTTAGCATTGACATATATGGGTTCTTCTCCTGCTGGCTGATGAGGTAAGGCCACACGAGAGCAAGGTGATAAGCCCATCATTTGAGGATGAATCTGGTAAAGTGAATTGCAAATACATAACACAAGAATTAGTAGGAATAGAATGTTTGATAAAAAAATAAATAAAAAATAAAAAAGGAATAGAATGTTTGATAAAAAAAATGTTACATAGAAGAAAAAAAGGCAAAATTTTCAAGGGGTATTTGCATGGATATTATAAAATTGTTATGTAGTTATATATCTAGCATTTACATCTTTATAGTTACTTATATAACACCACGGTGTTTAAATCTCATAAAAAATAGGTAAGAAAAGATATTTTATCCGTTAGAAAAGTTAATATTAGTGATATTTTTTAATATAAATTAGATATTTGAATATTATATAAATAAATATAAATATTTCGGTGTTAGAAATGCAGATTTTTCTAATATTTATGTAAATTTGCAAATGGTTTTTTAATATGGTGGAGCTATTCTTAATGGGGCACATAAATTGGTTTTTAGAGGGCACAAACTGAATGTTTGATGTGGGAAACATGAGCTCCCACATGCGTCATCTTGAATCAACCCTTGATTTATAAAGCTTGTAGAGGTTTGAGGATCTAAGAAAACTGAAATAGCAAAAATGTATGGGAAAAACTAGGTTATATTTGTGAAGTGTAAAGTTTAAATATTATTATATAATCTAATAAAACAAAACTATGATTAAGGCATAAACCAACATATACAATTAATTTTTTCTTTTTTTATCAATAGAGGAATAAGAAATCCACCAATGTTTTAAAAATCGAATCGGACCGACTAGTTCAACCGATTGAACCAGGAACCGGCCAGCCGGTAGGTTCGATCCTTTGTCTTAACTGGCTCTGCAGGAAACCAGAGCAGCCCGCTTCAAATTGGCGATCTAACCGCTAGACGGGTTCTTATTAAGTACTTTGTGAATCATCACAAACAGATTCAAAATATCAAAATAGCTCTCGTATCTACTATCAGTAATAGGCAGAGTATCATCATCCGAAGTAGTCTTCCAATAAGTTGAAAAGAAATATCAAGCAACGTAATGGATATCGACTCACAAGGTATAAATGAAAATGGAAAAGAGAGCAAAATCTGCATAATTAAATCACAATAGACTCGTGAAATAAGATCAAATTAGACACTTTGATCATCAGATTAATACTAAAGTTTCTTGGAATTTCCATTTTGTAAGCATTAGATAAAATGTGTTGCACAACTTTTAAAGGACATGCCTTCATGCATTCAATTTATTAAAGGTTTCAGATGAAAACAGTTCAAGATTTAGGCACATTATCACCACATTTTATTTTCATATACCTCTTGTTCACATCAACAAAAAGCCTTCTAATTTTCATACTTAATCGCTTTTTTTTTTTGGAATATCCTCATGCAAATCATACATATATTGTGTGCATAATAGGCAAATAATAAAATGCTAAAGATTAATATGTGCCCTAAAGATTAATAAAAATAAGCCATAACTAAATCCTAAAATAAAGAAATGTTAATAAAATTGCACGCTGTCAGATCATACAATGATAATGTCTATATGGAGAAATAACATTTTACAACAACAATAAGCCTTTATCCCACCTCGTGGGAAGGTATCGCTACATGAATCTTTTTTTCTCCATTGTTTTATTAATAGGCAAATTCTCATTTAAAACTAATAAAAAATTTTCATTTTTAAAATTTTCTAACCAAGTTTGTTTATGTCTAGCTCTATCTTTCTTAAAATAGGTTGGATTTAATGCATATACTCTCCCAACAAAATCATCAGAAGGGCAACATTTTATGTGACCAAACTATCAAAGGTTACTCTCAAAATAATCTTATTTGCTACTGGAGCTACTCCAATATTTTCACGTATATTTGTTTTGAATTCCATCTAAGTGTAAAGCCACTCATTCACACATCCTTATCTCTATAATAATTAACTTATTTTCATGCTTCTCTTTTAATGGCAAATATTCTATTACTGTTAAAATTGCACTCCATTTATTCGATTTTAGATCTACTCAAATGAAAACATTTAAACTATATAGTTAACCTCCATAACTCAAGCTTTACATCAACTCTCTCTCTCTCTCTCTCTCTCTCTCTCTCATTTTATCAACAAGAAGAATATCATCTGCAAAAAGCAACACCAGGGTACATGTTCTTGCAAATGTCTAGTAAAAGCATCCATGACAAAAGAAAAAAGATAAAGGTTTAAAGCTAATCTTTGATGTAATCCAACAGAAATAAGAAAATACTAGGTCAAACCACCTTGTGTTTGAAAATGAGTAACATCTCTTGCATACAAATCCTTAATAACTTGAATATAAACATTATTATTTATTTTCTTCTTTAAAACTCTTCAAAGCACTCCTCTTAGAGCTTTATCATATGTTTTTTTCTCTAAATCAATAGATATCATATGTATATCCTCCTTATTCTCTCTATATTTCTCCATCAAACCTCTCAATTACTCTCTTGTATAATTTTAAGATTTTACATATTAACTTAATTCTATTATAATTCGCACACATACACTCTATATATAACTTAATTCTACTTAGTTCGAGTCGAGCTTGACAACCAAAACCCGAGCTTGAACTCGAGTCAAGTTCAAAATCCAAGCTCGAGCTCGACTCATCGTCAAATCGAGCGGCTCGTCGAGCTCGCTATCGAGCCCGTCATCGCGCCCGTGACGGGCGGCCCGTCGTCTCGAGACCTCAGTTCTGACTTCATCCACGGTTCTGCCCACCGTCATCACGCCCTCCGTCGTCGCGCCCTCCGTCGTCGCCCGTCCGAAATCAGCTCGTTGGCGGAGCTCATCCGACGTGTTGCAGAGCTTCGTCGTCCCGAGATCGTCGAGCAATGGATGTCGTCGTCCCAAGATTGTCGAGCAATGGATGTCGTCGTCCCGAGATCTTCGAGCAATGGATGTCGTCGTCCCGAGATCTTCGAGCAATGGATGTCGTCGTCCCGAGATCTTCGAGCAATGGATGTCGTCGTCCCGAGATCTTCGAGCAATGGATGTCGTCGTCCCGAGATCTTCGAGCAATGGATGTCGTCGTCCCGAGATCTTCGAGCAATGGATGTCGTCGTCCCGAGATCTTCGAGCAATGGATGTCGTCGTCCCGATATCCGACGACCAATGGATGAGCTCTGCCGTCAAGATCGAGATCAGTCGCATCCGGCCTTTGTCCCGAGCTCGTCTGCCGTCGAGAAACGAGATCCGCTTGTGCCGTTGTTTTGGATTTTCAGCTCGCGATATTTGGATTTCCCGCCCATGAGCTCCGCCAACGAGCTGCTCGTCGAGCCGACGAGTCGAGTCTACTTGTAGAGAGATACTTACAAGATCAAAAAAAAAATTCTAACTAACAACAACAGACGAAAATAACCAAAATTTTGCGTTTCTCTCTCATCCTCTCTCCTCTTCCCCTCCCTCTCCCTCTTCGCTTCACGGCAACCATGCAAGAATGGGGGAGTGTGTGGAGTTGGGGGTACTTAGTGCTTATATATATATATTATATTATATATTATATATATTATA
>NW_021318776.1:229007-257822 GCF_001605985.2 Dendrobium catenatum
ACTTTAGTGCTTATATATATATATATATATATATTAGTTGTCTAATGTTGCATATTGAATTCAGAATTACTATAGAACAAAAACTCCAATGCCATAAAGGCAATTTCTGGTGCCGATGTGCTCTCAAGCCTAGCGACGCAGCGCTACCAAGCACAACGCTAAAGCGCTCCAGTTCAAAAAAAAATTCAAATTTTTATTTTAAAATACTTTTTCACATTTTGGATTGTTACACCGACAATGGGTGGAGGTGGCTGGCAATAGTTGGTGGTGACCGGTGGTGGGCGATGGGCGGTGGGTAGTGATCAACATCAAAGGCAACAATGGTGGTGGTGGTCAACAGCAATAGACGGCGGTCGACGGCGACGATGGTGGCGGTTAGAGGCAATAGGTGGTGACAATCGTGGTCGGTGGTTGGCAATAGCGGTGGTGGCCAACAATAGTCGTCGATGTCGATGCAGGCAGCCGACGACAGTGACAGCTGGCGACAGGCGGTGACAAAAGAGATGAATTTATGGTGTCTTTGGAACTCGCCTAAATCTGAGAAATTCCAAATACACCAAAAATGAACTTGAGGGTGAATTTCAAATGCATCAAAATTTTACATTGCATTTATTTTACTTCAAACCAAACAGCAATATTCTCAAAACCCCTGCATTTGAAATACTTTAAACTCTTTTTACTTCAAATCAAACAACCCCTACGTCCTTCCAAAATTTTAATTTTAAAAACATATACAAATATATTTGAGAAACACAAGCCCTTATAATATTAATAATGTTAATTAGCATCAACAATAATATTTAAAATTATAATTTTTTTCTAATTCTACTAATTTCTACAACATCATTTTTCACACTCTTATCTATAATCACACATACACTAATTCTAATACGATTCAAATCAAAGCCATACTAGAAATGATATATATGATTCACTCAACACCCCATGCGGGAAAAAAAGCCTCACCCAAAATCATTGAACGATAGCAAGTGCACACTATCAAAACATGGATGTGACAAGCTTCACTCCACAGTAATCCCTCTATAATTTTATCATAAAATGCGCCCAAGAAAACATGGCAAAAATTTAAGTATCGCAATGAAAAAAAGAACTCACAGCGGCATGAGAACCATAAGCAGCCATGACTCCTGCATAGTGTGCATCCGAATAGGCATAAGGAAGATAAGCCTGCTAGGAAAAAAACAGAATAATAATAATCAACAACAGGTACAGAGAGGCACTCAATCCATACATATACAAATTTGTACCCATGTGGGTGTTAAAAGCCTGAAAAATCAAAAGGATTATAATTTAAAAAAAAAAAACATACAAGAGACTGATTACAATCAAGTTTTTGTGGTGCATAGAAGAATTGTGTGCTCCCTGCTGATAAAACCTGTTTTGGATGACCCTGCTCAAGCTTCTCATGCATGCGTTCATCACCTAAAGCATACCAAAGAGTAAGAATTCTGAATGGTTATTTGTACCAAAGTCATTGCATATAACTAAAAGAGTCCAATTTATAACACCAAAATGCTATAAAATTATATATTTTAATGCCCTAAAAGACAAGGTTACATCTTATTAACAAGTCAATAAAAATAAAAAAAATAAACTACGTCATATAGCTAACATAAAAAACATGCACACGCCCATTTTAATCATTCTTAAATTTTCACTGTGCACAAAATTATGGTTTAGAATTTTCCAATTCCTGCTATACAGATAGAATGGAAATATCAATTGCACAGGAAAAGCTGTAACCATAGCCCTTAATCAATGAATTCATTTCAGATTTATGAATCCTGCCCAACAATCATACCCCTTTTTGCCTAATCTAGAGCGCAAGAAACTTTTCCCATGAAATGATAAACATTTGTGTATACCAAAGCATCAAAACCAGCGCCAGTAGAATCCCCTTAAGACCATTCAAGTCCGCTTCTGCAGTCCTTATAGTACAAATCTTTATGCTCCACGATCAGAAACACTAAAACAAACAGAATGCTTTATAAAATTAATTAGAGCACTTCTGTTTCATTAAATTATATAAAACAATTTTTAGTTAATAAAGAATTTTCAGGGTTCTTTAAAACAATAGTAGAACACATCTGATGGCCGCAAAAGAAGAAAGGGAGTATTAGAAGGAGGCCACATCAAAGACTGTAAAAGTGAACTACATTACTCTAAGAAAGCCAGAAACTCTTAAAATGAAATGTGATGCAGCATCAAGGAGAATAAGCATACCGCAGATATTTCAAGATGCTTATGAAAAAGCAGAAGTATGATGAAACAAATCAAAAAAACATCAAATGTGCATGACACCCCCAAAGCAGGAAATTGAACAAATAACTTAGCCAACTCAAGAAAGTTTTCATTATCTCCAGGACAAAGGTGCTACATAATCAAAGACATGCGAATTCAAATTCTTCAAATCAATTCAAAGAAATTCAAGAACGTAATTAAATATGGGCGGCTGCTTCAAGAAGTTTGCAGCAGTCATGGAAAACAAATCATGCAACACTTAAACCATTAAAGAAATACAAACTATAGCTATAATTTGCTAAATAGAACAAACATGAGAAGAAAGAAAAATTTAGTTCATTTGATTAAGAAAATCAGAGAGAGTTATCTTAGAGAAATAGGCCATGCAGAAGGAAGAAGATACCTTTTTCATCTGCCTTATCATGAATTGCACCAGATTGTGCTGAGACACATCGTTCATTGAGGTTATCTTCTCTCTTTCCAGACACTTCATGATGAGAATGTCCAGTGGACTGTGTTGATGACGACTCTTGCTCTTGATTCTGATTTCCAACTTGTTTTATCTGATTTAATGCCAGAGAGTTTGCGTTGGCATATAAATTAGTCGTAGTAGGGTACAACACAATATGAGGTCCACCTGAATTCCACCATGGAAAGCTATTACTAAGATAGTTGCATGTTGATTGAACTAAATTTTGTTGTGAATCCTTATTGTTCATGTTTTGCATTTCAGTGCCTTTCCGATTCTCACAGGACATTTCCTACTGCAAGCAGACCTTTACAAAGCAAATAGGCGGCTATCTTCAACTGACTGCCATGTGGCCAAAAAAACCAAACGGAAACCATCAGAATATTTGAATTAATAAGACAATGATTTTTAATAATTAATAAAGTTTTAAACAATATTAAGAAAAAAGCAACAGTCAAGATTGAAAGTTCTCCATTTTCATAAATGGTTTTTAGCTAGTTAAGGCAATTTAAAGTGCCAGTAAGGACGAAAAGTAACACCATGGCATAAAAATTTTCATGCATGACATCCTTTCATGGTGAGTAGCATCCGCTACTTTTTTGAAAAAAAAAAATTTGTAGAATTTAAAATATTCGTTGCACTTAAAAATCGTTATCAGAATTTTTATTGTTGCATGCCAAAGACAATTTTTAAGTATAGGTAAATTTTGGATTGAAAGTTGGATTGAAAGGTCATCTCTGTTGACCAAAACATAAGTGACACATTTTATATCAAAATTTTTATTGTGGCATGCCAAAGACAATTTTTAAGTATAGGTAAATTTTGGATTGAAAGGTGGTCTTTGTTGACCTAAATATAAGTGCCACAAATTTGGCATCAGAGAAAGCAAGCGATTGCCACGATCTCAAAATGGCCCATAATTGCACACTGATGCATTGACACTCATGTCAAAGCCCTCCATCTAGAAATGGCCCAAAATTGTGTACTAATGCTTCGACGCCAGCATCAAAGTCCTCCATTTCTCTCTTGGTTTGGAGAGAGAATGAAAAAAGGTCGTGCATAGGAGAGAAAATTTACATCAAATTTGCATGCACATGCACAAACACGACTAACCATTCTAAAAATAAATCCATGTTTGGCATACATTTGTCCCTAAATATATGTTCAGTTATAAATAAATGTTAACATATATGTCAGTATATATATATATATATATAATCCCGTTAATATTTTTCAAAAATAAAAATTAAACACCAATTATGGGGGGCAACCCCCCCACCTTTCCCTCATACCTATCTAACCTAATGGTAGGAGCCTTTCAATTCCCATTAGATCTTCATATTGGACTCATATGGGAGCAATTAGCATTGCTTATTTTTAAAATAATAATAAAATAATTATGATGACGATGATAATAATTTTGAAAGCTCTAACAATCCCCTCAAATAGAGATAAAATAAAATGAAAACACTCATTTCCCTCGCCCTTTTTCCTTCTATCTTGTGCCAACTTTCTCACCACTTTTTCTAGCCTACACAGCTCCCGAAACTCTAGCTCTCCCCCTTTCACTCCAACCTCTCTCTCTCCTCTCTCTAGCACACCTCTCCATTTTGCTCCCACCCTATCGCAAATACCTCACTACACCGAGTGAAGGTATGAAAGGTGTTATTTTATTGGCTTACTCGCAAGCTCCCCACGTGTAACTTTATTGATGTGATGGGGGTTTATTTTTTATTTTGTAATATATTTGTCCAGCAAATCACTCTAAAATGCACATGCACATCAATTTTTGGCATGGTGGGTACAAATATACTTGTCTAGAAGTTTCATACTTGTATGCAATCCATTAACTCATTTCTTAATGTGTTGGGAAAACTCGACATGTTTCTTGCTACACCATTACTGGGTTGACATAAAAGCATTGCCGAAATTTATCCAAATTTTACTTGAAAAAGCAATAAAAATATTGCAACATAATTACATACAAAAAGTGCGGAAAAAAAAAAGAGAAAAACGTCTTAAAATGCACACAAGGAGTAGCATAACACTCGCATAACCTTTGGTAGCTTGCCAACAAGTACAAACATAAACGCCTCGTCACTCCTTGCAAGCTACAAACTCCAAAACAAATATAATAATGATATGCACAATGCCCGTACTTATAGGCTTGAAGTTCTCCCCCATGAGATCAGCCCAAGTGTAGGCATGAATAAAATAGGCATGAAATAATATTATTTCAAGCGGTTGCCAAAATGTCGTATCACGACGCATACAAACATAAATGAGGCAAACCTACAAAACATGCGCCTAAAGGCAAGTATGTGACCAAAATACAAAACAAAACAGGCATGAATGTGAAGCCAATTGTGCATTCCGACAATGAAATTGCTAATGAAAGCACAAAAGATTAAACTATAATGGCATCAAAATAGGGGGCAAATGTCGAAGACAAATTTAATTCCAATCAAGCAACACCAAAAAAAGTTTGCATATCAATCAAAAAAAAACATGAAAACCCACACTTCAGTTCCATCTTCTCATCATGCCGCATGCACACATGATTGAATGAATTAAGATGCCGAAGAGTTCTCCTTAACTTCCTTTCAAACCTTTTTATCAGAATTTGTTAGTCCTCAAAATGACTTTAAACTAATTTTTTTAATGTAATTGTTGATCTCCGTATGTGTCTCCCGATCAATTCGAGTGAAAACAAGAACGGCGGCCAACTAACGCGGCATTATGCAAAACGAGTTTGAAACACCTCAATCAAAATCAAAACCACCCAAATGTCACACATATGCAACACCTCAATCACAGTAGAAACCACCCAAACGTCATACGTTAGCAAAATGGAATCCGTCGGTTGTCATTAATATCTAATTTATCAAGAAAGAACCTCTAGCACAATTTGATCAATCATGGAAAAAAGACGAACTACTGACCCATCACTCAAAAGTAGTTTAAACATCGTTCACTCGGAAACGGACGACACCAACAAACCCGAAACATCAAGATTATCCAAAAAGAACACCAATATTGCATGAGTAGCCAGACAAAAGTGAAACACAAATTTGCAAGCGTGTGAGGTGATGACATGAAATTCGAGGCATGTTAAATGATAAATTGTGCAGGAAAGAATCAGCACACAATTAACTCCTCTTTTCAATATGAAATTAATATAACTTTATTATTATTATTATTATTATTATTTAAAAAATACAAATCAAAATCCTTATCAAATCATCATATGCCCTATCAAGGGGAAATTATTAGGTTCGAACACCGGACACAGCTTACCGTTTGGTATTTCACAGTACCGAGCAGTACTAAGCTCGATACTATGAAGTACTGAGTTTGGTACTTCACAGTATCGAGCAGTACTGAGCTCGATACTATGAAGTACTGATCAGTGCCGAGTAGAGGGTGATGTGGCGCATTTTTATTGGCCCGGGACGACGTCCGGTGTCTAAACCCAATACTTTCCCCTATCAAAGTCCCATAAATCGTGCATCTGAGGCATTGTCGGGTCACATCTCATGAAGCCGCATGAAGGGTCCTAAAGGATTATCATTTTAATATAAATAATATAAACATGATTGACTAAAATAATGTGTTACATCTAGAAGTAAAATATCACACCACATTTTATCATTATATGTTCCAAATTAAATTGGCACTAAACATTTTTTTGTGCAACAAAAATATTATCTTTACCATGTTATTTTCTATAGTTTTAGTTGTACTTAAGGTTATAGTTTGACGCAATTAAAACTAAATTTAGCCATAAAATCTCCCACCATCTATCATGAGCTTACATAATTTTTCATCATGCTTAATGTTTGAAATAGAATTCTTTTCCGGACATACTCAACTTTAGGTAAGGGTGCAAATGGGCATAGTCAGCTTGCAAGCCAACTCGAACTCAACTCATTAACCAGCTCATGATTTGGACTTATTGAGCTCATGATTGTCGAGCAATGATTTCAAGCAGGAGCATATACTCGAGCTTGTATATTATACAAGCTCAAGCTCAATTAGGCTCAACTCGTAAGCTTGTTGCGCCGCTCATTTAAATTAAAATATATTTTAAATAATATAATGAAATACATACAAAGCATTTTTAATTATTGCTCGAGCCAAGCTTGAGCTTTCCTAATGAGCATGAGTAATCGAGCGGAGCTTAAGCCTAACAGTTTTCAAATGAGTTAAGTTCGATTGAGCTCAAGCTTGAATTCAAGCTCAATAAGTATTAAAGAGTTTAGCTTGATTGGGCTTATCCTTGATACGGTTCGACTCATTTACACCCCTAATTTTAGGTAGGGCAATAATACATTGCATCACAATTTAAGAATATTCTATTAAAAGCATCTTCAAAATCACTTATTTTGCATCAAATTTATGGACGTTATCTCCCTAATTACTTCCATCAACATATTCCACATTAAAATGCAAACTCCTAATTATACATGCGTTTGCATAGTGATAAGTCTAATGATACTTAAAACAAGTCTATGAAGAAATATTAGAACCAAATGCAATACGAAGAGATATTCTTTTATTGTTAGGAAATTTCAACATATCTTCAAAATCTAATAAAATTTGGATAGCATGCCTGAGTAAATATAATAACATGTCATTTCACTATTGATGTGGAGCCTTAAACTAAATCCATACTTAGCATAATTTTAGGATCTTCAATTATTCAAAAAAAAAAACAATAGAAAGTCCTCAAACTTATTCATGTAGTCAATAACATTTTGTATTCCTTGTTTTAATGCATTAAAATGATCAGCTTGTCAATGATACAATGATACGATAATAATACTTTTCTTAAGCAATTTTTTCATTTCAACCGAAGTGGTTGTCGGTTTTATAATACATTTTAGCTTGCCCAATTAATTTCAAATTAATAAATCATTTTGACATTTACCCAGCATTATTTTTCATTCAGGAAATTACAAATATTCATAACTCAAACATGAAGAATCTTAGGATCTATTAAATGTAAATGTTTTAAATGATAAATATTCTTATAAATATAGCTGTAACATTTTCCCAACAAATCACATATGCAACCCCATCCTTGCATAACAATGAGCCTGTCTATGATTAGAACCTGTAACATCCATATTTCAATGAAGGTAAATTACCAACTCCTCTAATCCCACACTTTCACACACAGGATGGCCTATAAAAGCACAAAGAAAAATTGTATTCACCAATAAAAGCCATTAAACATGGTATAAGTATTATAAACTGACCAAACAAACCATCCCAAAATTCTATTTTAAAAATTCTATCTGACAAAATGACTAATCCATTTTATGAGATCTAATCATCCATCATGAGTAAGATTTTTTATGTAACCCATGAACAATCAAACTATTTTACACATGCTTGAAATCATGCATACCACCACATTTAACTAGAGTACTCAAAAGGTTGAATGATCCTAATCTTGCATTCCCCAAAAACTTTAATTAAAGGCCATTCTCAAGTCTCAACATATGAGGAGAGAAGTACATCCTAAAGTTGAACCGATTGGACCAAAAGGTCATGCCAATGGACAATATTTTCAATATTAAGGAACCGTGCAAGATCCTCATGGTTGCATTTGAGGTCTAAAACCAAATCCTAACTTGTGATTTTATCGTAGAATAGCAAAAAGGGCATGTCTTGATTACGAATAACCAAACAATATTACAAATGCCTGACATCAAACATGGTACCATATTTAAGTTATTCAAAGTGCGTGCTCAAGAGGATGAATAATCTATTAGACTCCACTAGCTTGGGAATTTTGAATTAAAGGTCATTCTCAAGTCTCAGCATAAGAGGAGAAAAGTGCATCCTATAGTTGAACCGACTATATCAAAATTTCGAGCCAATGGGCACTATTTTATATTTAAGAACCATAAGACCCTCATGGTTGAATTTCATGTCCACTACTAAATCCTTCCTTATGTCTGTAAAAGCACAAACGGCATGTCTTGATTATGAACAACCACACAATTTTACAAATGCCTCAAATCATACCTGTCGCCACATTTTAAGATATTAAGAGTGCTCCAGAGGATGAATGACCTTAATCTTGCATTGAACTGACTTCGCTTAGAAGTTTGAAATTCTCAACATAAGAGGAGCACATCCTATAATTGAATCAACTGGACCAAAAGGCATGGCCAATGGAAACTATTCAATTTTGATGGAACCATGCAAGATCCTCATGGTTGAATTTGATCTCCAATATTGAATTCTTCTTTATAGATGTATTTCTGGCAAGCAGAAAAGGAGTGCCGTGATTATATTTATTCTCCTTTCTCCAATACTATATCTAAGTAACTTGAGCTAAGCAAAGAAAATACCGTTTTCAATGAAAAAAACGCCCAAAATATTGGTAGAAATCAATATTACACCAATTCATTTGATAGCATTATTAATATTGAAACCAGTGAGGCTTCAGAGAACATGTCGTTGGAATAATTCTGTAACTAAGAAGATCTCACATATTCTTTTAGTCGTAGAGGATAAAAAAGTATGTTCACGGTTTATAAAGTTTGACTATGCATCTTAAATGGGGTGCATCTATTTTCCTTCTAAGTCATTTTTTCTCCAAAGTTAGGCCTGGCACAAAACTAGGAAGTTCTCCTTTTTTTTCAATGCTTTATGGTTGTCAACTTAAGACAATAAAAAGAACGGGTTTTGGGGTTTTACCTGAACAATAAATTTACTTAGTTCTTCACCATGGAATTGGCAGTTCAATCCCTTCAAGGCGATCAATAGAAGCTTAATGTCATATGGTGCACTTAAGCACCTTATAAAAATTTGACACCACACCCAGATAAGGCCTCCAGATTCCTTAAAATTCCTTGATGATACCACAAGGACCATCATCAATTTTTTTTGGGAATTCAAGGATTAGAAAACAAAACTTATGGGCTTCTTATGTTAGCAACTTGCATCTTTAATATCACAAGTAGTTTTGGATCATATTCAAAAACATAAGTCACAATGTTTAGTTATAAATTCCATTTCATAGGTCAATGGCAACACAGCACCTACATACAAACTGGTCGCTGATTCCGAAGTAGCCTCTCATACTTAAGCACAACAGATCCATTGATATTGAAGAAAACAAGCGTCTCACAACACCATCACAAAATATACACAACAGAATATATCAACATCTAGTTCCTCACTTCCTCTACCCACACATCCAACAAGCACACACACCAAACTAAATTCCTCTAAACAAGGTTAAAGCAAGAGAGAAAACCTCTACCCTCGACCTAAAGATTACTTCAGTTCAACGCCTCCAAAAATCACGGACACATACACTTGGTTAAAAGTCCGAACTGTAGCAAACGATGCTATCACTCACAGAACAAAAATACATTTCAGAATCAAGTAAACTCGTAAAATCTCCATCGAAAAAGCCAAAACCACAACCAAGACCCCAAACTCAAAGAAATCAACAGCGTAAGAAAGCAACAGCCACAGAAAACAAAATCACAGCAACAAACCCCACTATCTCTCATCCTCTGCCGATCTACCAAAACCCCATTCCTTAAACTCTCCAGAAATCACAGGATCAAGCCGCGAGAAAGCCAGAACAACAAATCCCCAATTGCAGAAGAACATAGGATCTATGAATGCGAAGAGAAAGACCTATTTGGTGAAGCATGTCCCCTAGCTCGAAACCCTTGGCTCCTCCTGCCTCATCCTCCTCCCTCCTTTCCTCTTCCTCTCTGTCAATAATGGATAAAAACAAATTAAAATATCAAAAACTATGTTTATTGCTCAACTTAACATAGTACGGAAGTTCTTTATTTTAATTCCTTTCGCTTGTTGACGTTAAAAACTATGCCTATTTTTTTAAAAGCGAATAAAATAAAAATAATTAAAACCCATCCTTTATATATACTTTTTTTAATCCTTTATACTTCTTTCATTCCGGCCAAGGTATCAAAATAGGTCAAGGGATCAACTAGTTAAATTTGGAGAGATTATTATGTGTCGAGTGAGATTTTTTTTTGTGATGTTTTTTTTTAATTTCGTTAAAAATTTTTGTATTAGAAAGCTGCTTTGAGAAGCAGTAAAAAAGTTACCCACCGCGGGGTGGCCTGGTGGTGGAGACTCGGCTGGCCAAAGGCCAGGTCCCAAGTTCGAATCCACTCGGCGCTTCGTGACAGCATTAAGTGTTGGCCCTGTAAATTGGTGTGGGTTGCATGCTAGGCCGACCAGGGAGATTAGTGGCCGAAGGCCGACACTCCCTGCCCCCTAAAAAAAAAAGAAGCAGTAAATTGGCCCTGTAAATTGGTGTGGGTTGCATGCTAGGCCGACCAGGGAGATTAGTGGCCGAAGGCCGACACTCCCTGCCCCCCAAAAAAAAAGCAGTAAAAAAGTCATCCCAAATGAAATCTGAATTGAAGTTGTCTAATTTTTGTAAGTGTGCATAGTAAAAGTGCATTGATGAACAGAAACTGCTTTTATTGTACACACTCATAAAAATCGGACAGTTCTCTGGTCCAAACTCCGCACGTAATAATCTCTTGCTAAATTTGAGTCTAACTCAAATTGATACGACCCAAATTTTAACCTAACATGTTTAAAAAGCTTGTCAAAAACATGGACTTGAAATCGACCATATAACCTGTTTTAATAAAAAAAAAATATTAAATTCTTAAATATATATTTTAGGTTAATTAATAAGAAAAGAAGAATACACCAACAAATAAAAGAATTTGAAGAAAAAATATTGAATTTGTTGATGGATCAACCCGAATCCGACATGTTTTATAAACAGGTTGGAATGCATGATCGGAACTTATAATGTTAATTAAACAAGTCAGCTCATATCCGAATTTTTAGAGTTGAGTCTGATATGGTGTCAGGTCATATTATTTATTGACATCTCTATTGATGACCTTATATTAAGAAAGATGAATATAGACTTAGAAATATTAAATTAGAATTTATTAGTTATATTTTTTATTAGAATTAAATGAGAATTTGGCTCAATGGAGTAAAAAAATAATTTTGATTTTGTGAGATAGAGGATAGTTATTATTGTTGTTGTTATTGCATCTAATTAATACAATGTATATTTTATAATTAATACTAATATTATTAAAAAAATTATTCTTGTATATAGGAAGCTTTCACTATCTACCTCAATAGTTTTGCATAAAATTATTATTAATATTATAATATAGATAAATAACTATGTTTCTCATTTTTATTTATTTTTAAGATAAAATTATGATAATATTTCAAATAAATTATATAAGAATATAAAGTTATTGGATTTGCTTATGAGATTAGTTTGATTTTAATGATTTTAAGCCCTTTTTATATAACTTATATAATATTTTGATAATTTTAATTATTTTTTTATTTTCAAATGCTATTTATCCTTATAATTTCTAATTCAAATTTATAATTAATTATTATTACAAAAAAAATCAAAAGTTTTTTTCATATCTTGTTATTTTAAAAAAATTGTTTTTAAGTATTATGTTATTAAGAGATATTGAAGCTGTGTATGAAATTAATGGGATTTTAATGATTTAAAAGACTAATATATTTATATAATATTTTTTTGGGAAATTTGATATAATTTTAATTTAATATTATTTGAATAATCTTTAGTTATTTTTATTTTTAAATGAATTTATTCATATTTACTAATTACCAAATAATAATTAATACTATAATCAAAATAAATCAAAATTTTCCCAAACCTTATTATTTTTTTAAACTAAATTACATTAAAGTATTCTAATATAAATTATATTAGGATGAACTTAAAAATTATTAAATTTTTTTAAACAATAATAGAAAATTTCGATTTTAGGTCCATCCTGATTTAATTTATAACTAAATATTTTTGATGAAATTGTTTTACTATTTTAATTTTGTTTAAAAGTCATTTATATTATTATATATATAATTAATATGTTTAATTCAAATAAACCCTAAAATTGATATAAATTGTATTAAAATGAATTTAAAATTTATTGAATTTGTTATAAAATATTAAAATTATTATAAATTTAATGATTTTTAAGTTTGTTCTGATATAATTTATATATGAATATTCTGATAAATTTTTATTTTTTAAAATGTTATATATTCATCATAATTTTTAATTGTCAAATTGAATAATATTTTATAATTATGTTAATCTATTTTTCACTCATATTAGATATACAAATTAAGAACAATATTGCATATTTTTAATACTATGCATAAATTAAAAATTTGGAAACTTTATTTGTAAAATTCAATTTGATAATTATTTTATTTCTATTTATATCATAAAATTACATATTCTTTAGATAATCTAATATTAAAATATTATCATTTAGTACACGTCATTCTAAAAATTTAATAGTATAATAATAATTTACAAATAAAATAAAATAATTATTTATTAAATTATTTAAAATCGTACATAACGTTTAATTTTATGCATTTGAAGCTTGCACGCAGACGACTTCTTTTGGGCTTAATGAAAAAAATAATACAAATATTTTAAATCCAACAAAATTGCTAACATTTATTAAAAAAATAGTCACAATCATCAAGATTTGTTTTTAATAAAGATTCATTAAAACACCAAAATTAATCGCTTCAAAATCCCGACCCGATTAATTTTCGAATCAAGTTCTGTTTGACCTGAAAATTTAAAATTGACTCAACTATCATTCAAGTTGGGATTAAATGAGTCAAATTTTGATTTAATTGGTCGTATTTAGGTTAAATGGGTTATGCTTATCTAAAAATTAATAAGAACTAATGATCTATATGATAAATGGGTCAAATGGGCTTGGTTCATATTAGTTGAGTTGATTAAAAAAATTTAACTCGTATGATTGATGGGTCGGATCCCGATTAAACATATTCAGATCAATCAATCTCAAGTTAGACCTAAATTCAATTCATAAATATGAAATTAACATGCCTTTCAATTGAAAGCACTTATTTTTGCAGTCTATACTTAGGGGTGCAAATAAGTTGGCCTGACTCAAGCTCGACTGATCACTAGCCAAATCTAGAGCTCTAACTTGAGTCGAGCTAAGCTCGTGCCATTGAAACAAGCTCGTCGAGCAGCTCGTTCGAGCTCCATCGCATCCTCTTCTGCATCCCAGCAAAATCGAGTCCGAACTTGAGTTCCCTCCAGGCATCCGCATTCCTGCCCGACATTTGGCGCTCCCAGCTTCTCGAATCCCGACTGATATTTGGGGTTCCCGCCAGGCATCCGAGTTGGCTCGTGAGCAATCAAGCCGAGCTTTGGTCGGATCAAACTCAAGTTCAATTATACAACGAGCTCGAAATTTTGCTTGAGCTAGACTCGTGAGCTCGATAAGCTCGACTGGTGAGCTCGTTAATGAGTCAAGCCCGAACCGGCTCCGGAGTTAGCTTGGCTCGATTGCACCCCATCTCTACCCAATCAATTTAATGTGGATGAATGGTGTAAGCTACACCTACACCAAACTATAATTTTTTAAATTGTCAATTATGTAATTCATTTATTACACATTTGTCCTTTTCTCTACCTAAGTAACTTACCTGTTAAGCTTTCTGTTTGACCTATTATACTAAATCCAATGAACCACATGGAGTAGCTATAAAGCAACACATGAAGGCTAAGGTGTAATTAAGGGTTCAATTGGGTCTTTGTTTTCAGATCTTAATTATAAATTTTTTTTTTTGTTATTTCATTATTCTTGATACGTCATGCAAAATTAGCTTGATCGGGCACGAATCTCGAGGCAAAAGCTAGTTGGAAACTTCAAAAATTAATTCTGGGAGAACCCGAACTCCTTTGCTTTTAACAATAACTTTAAAAAATTTACTTTCTCAACAACAGCTTTGTAAAGCAGTAAGAAAGCTATCGCAAACGAAGCCTGGGGGTGTAAATAAGTTGAGTCTTATTTTATTCTTTCTCGATTTAAGCTCAAATTCGATAAATTGAATCAACAGGAATTCAGCTCGAGCTCAATTTTATAAGTTGAAGTTGACTCATAAGCTAACTTATTTATTATGAAAAAAAATAATATTATTTCCAGTGAAATAAAAAAATTAGAAGATAATGATAAAATAATCAATCGTATAAAAATATGAAAAATATTTTAATAGTTTTATTTTTAAATTTACGAATTTTAATATCTTCTAAGGGTGTTTTGTAAGCTAATGAGTCAAGCTGCAACTAGTTCAAATTTTGCTCGTTAGCTCATCTAGCTTTAGCTCACCAGCGATTTATCACGTAAATCTTGAACTTCATACTTTTTGGTGTAGCTTTAATTTCAAGATATTAGTGATAATTTATGAACCCTAATCTAATATGGTTTTATTTGTAAAATTAAAAAAGTTTATAAAAAATAATAATAAATAAATAAATAAAATATTATAAAAAGGGTACACAAAGTTAATATAAATATATAAGAATATATATATATATATGAGTCGACCCGTTAAGAACCTATCGAAATTTGATGGTTTATGACCAATTCGGATGTGATTTTTCGAGCATTTATTTGCATAATTTGCATGTAGCAATACAATCGATATTTTAAAGGATGGTTGCATTCACTTAAATTATAAATTATTTTTCATCCATAATAAAATTGATGAGTTTTTTGGTTGGATATATTGGATTCAAAAGTGTTCATGGTTGATTCTCGAACTTATTAAGAAGCAAGCTAAGAAAGGTAGGACTTGAGAACATCTTGTGAGTATAAAAAGGGGAAGAAGACTTTTAGATGGAAGCACTTTACTAGCTCAATGGTCTCTTTAGAAAGTGTTAGAAGATCCAAAATTTGTCTCTTAATCCTTTAATTTACAGGGATTTGAAAGCTTTTATATATATATATATATATAATCAACAATAAATGGCACAATGTAAGGACTGCAGTATATACATGTCATGCTCTCGTAGGTGATGAGGACGACAGTTGCTTGTTGATGCAGGTCCTTGAACTTTAGGGCAACTCTTCTTGTGTCGAGTAGGCACGAGCAAGTGGCTAAGGCAAGTTTCCCGATGGGGTTAAACTTGACAAGTCCTTTGGTGGTGCTACGACCTTCTGGATGGAGAATGAATTTGCTAGAATAGTGAGGGTAGCAGATTTGATGCTCGTAGCTTCAGAATTAGTAAGACACTTTTCCTAACATAAAGAATATTTTAAATTTAAGATAAAAAAAACCCAAAAATGAATTAGAGAAGTTAAATGCCAAATGGAGGAAAATTTTTCTTTGGGAGCATTGTGGCACTGTCTCTAGGAGCAAATAAATGTTTCCCTCTCTATTTTGAGGAAGAATTTGAGAGAGCTAGTGCTAAGAGTGATTGTCCGGGCGTTAAGCTCCCTAACTGGTGAGGTTTGAGAGAATCTAGAATATTTCAGTAATAAGTCTTTGTTATGCCTACAAAATTATAATTACTCACTATGTTGACTTTTAATGTTTTAGTAAAAGGAAAGGTCAAGCAGAGTGAGGTTACAAAGCAAATATCAATTAGATTTATGAAGGTATTTTCGTAATCCATATTTTATTATGATGTTAGAATGTAATTGTAATAGATTATTTGTAAATCATTCATTTGGAAATAAAATTTTGAATGTTCCATTATTATTCAAAATATTTTGGATTACTTGAATGGCTCTGATGTATCTAATTGTGGTTGAGAAATTTAGGTTTATGAATTTAATTATTCCTTTAGATATTGGGGTGTCACAACAGACTCTATGGCCAATCAAATGTGTTAGGCAAGATTGAATCATTTCAGAAAGGCCCTTCCCTAGAGCTATGATGGTGGATTTTTGTAATAGCCTTATAATTATGAAAATAAGTTTAAAATAAAAATAGGAATTTTTGTTTGGACAAGAGCATTGTGGTGATGTGTTTGTGAGCACTACAATATTGTGCTTGAGAGCGTAACAGTGCCAAAAATTGTTGTTGGTGCATTAAAGGCTCAATTCTATAGTAATTTTGAATTCAGCATGCAGCATAGATGCACTGGGTTGGAGCATTATTGTAAGAACCCAAAAAAAATGAAATGTGTAAAAAACAAAATTTCTATTTGAATTGTAGCACAACTGTGTTGTACCTTTTAGTGCCAAGGAATTGGGTCTAGAGCACAGTGATGCTAGAAATTATCGCTATGGTGACATGGTCTTTATTCTAAAGTAATTCTTGATTTAACACGCAACATTTGATTTGAGCATTATGGCGCTAAGCCTACAACAACACAGTGATTCCATCCACCCATCACCACTCCCCTCATCGACGACCAGCTTGCGTAAGAAGGAAAGGGAGAGGGAGAGGAAGGAAGAGAGAGGAAATAGAGAGAAGTGGATTCCAGGAATTTTCATCCATCAATTTTATTCATCGTTGGGTGGCAGGGAGAATGGCTGGAGAAGGTTCTAACCCCATTGGGTGGTTTAAACTCATGGAGGGGACTACTTACCCTTTAAGGCTAAACCATGCCCTAAACTTGATTTAGGGAGCTTAAGGAGAGTTTAGGACCTGAATGGAATGTTTACAGCAGCTAGGATAGAAGGTGATGGGATAGAATTAAGGAGTTGACTATCTAGAATAGTTTAAGCTTGGATTGACTTCTTCGACTAGTTAAAGGTCAAAGTCCTAGTGAGGTGGCAAGGAAGGAGTGTGGAGCTGCTGGTGGAGTCATCCCAAGGGCATTGGAGCATGAAGTTGGAGTTGAAAGGGAAGTTTAACCATTCTAAAGGAGGATTTAAATATTCAAGTGGACTATTTGACTAATCAAAGGGTCTTGTTGACTGGTGAGATGGATTGGAGGGGTTATATATGTCATAGAATCAAGTGAGAAAGATCAAAGGGGGTTATAGCCATGATAAGAATGAATGGGAGCGTGTAATATGGGGTTTAACCATGGATTTTGAGTTAACTTGGTTAAACTCAAAGGGTTTGAGTGGTGCTTGAATAAGGTTGATTTAAAACATAGAATGGAGTGAGATTGAGGGTTTGAAGGATTTGATTTAGCCAAATAGAAAGATTTGATTCAAATAGGCTAGGCTTGACAAAACTTGGACTTAGTTGACCAAGTCAACTATTGACTAGGTCAACATGTCCAGTTAGGTCTAAACCACTAGAAAAGGTATTTAAAAGAGTTTGACTAATTTGGAATTGATTTGAGTTTGGATTGAGTGAGCACCAGGTTTATGTTGGGTTTGGTCAACCTAGGTTGACTTGGTCAATCAAGTTGACCTAAGGGCAGGGGTTGGGCTCAATAGATTTGGATTGATTCAAGGAGTTCACTGGAGGTGGTTTCAAGGTATGGGGATGTCACCTCAACCAAAATGACTATTTTGACCCTTAAGAGAATTTTGGGTAAACCTAGGTTGACTTGGTCAACCATGTTAACCCATGATATGGGTTTGGGTCTAATGTGTTCCTAAGGGAATTTAAGATCCATTGGGATAGGTTTTGAGGGTTGAGGAGGGAATTCCATGTTAGATTTTGGGGAAAAGACCAAAAACCCCTTAAAGTATATTTTGGTCATTTTGACCTCTGGTCAACATTAGGTCAAATTGGAGGCAAAAAAATATAAGTTTACGGTCAAGAGATCTTAACAAAGTCAATGGATATGGTTGGAAGGTTTGGAAGGGGTCCCAAGGTCAAATTCCACTAGCTGGCATGACTAGTGGCACATGTTGTAAATATTAAAAGTTTTACAACCTTCAAAGATCAATCTGGCCTATAGGGTTAGAAACCTCTAAATAAGTTCAAGTTTGGAGGGTTAGCACTAGAGATATATCATATCAATAATCAATTGATAGAATCTAAATCAGATGTCAATTAACTGGGTTTCAAGGTCATAGAAAAATTACCTATAAGGGGTTTTAGGACCTGGGTCCTTAACCCAAAGGTTTGGTTTAGATGTTGGGTTTGGATTAGATTCAGACGTTGAATGGATGGACTTAGACCATCCACATTAGTGGAAGCCAATTAAATAATTTAGATTGATTGGATATGATTTGGAAGTTGATTGAATGTTGATTGGTAGTTAAACTAGGGATTAAATTGGAGGGTGGAGTTGAGTTTGATAGAGATTATGACCTAAATGATTAGGAAGTAGACACTTTCCAATCATTAGGTCACTAGAAAGAAACTCGAGTGGGTCTTAGTGACCTCATACATAAATTAGGTCAACAAATGAACTCTCAATATATGCAGTAGAATGAAGTTCTAGTGCATATATTGACATTGACCAAATGGAACGATAGAATTGAAGATTTTGATTCTAAGGAAAGGGAGTGTCAAACCTTAGGGAATCAAAGTTGAGTGGATACTAGGGTGGTGCTATAAAAGGCATTAACCACTACTAGTAGGTGATCATGTGGTGGGGTCAAAATATGCCCAATATAGAGGAAAGGGTTGAATGACCCTGTGGTGGGGTCAAAATATGCTGTACACGGAGGGTCGAATGATCATATGATTGGATTGAGATATGCCCATCATAAAGGATCGGGTTGAATGTTCTTGTGGTGGGGTCGAAACATGCACAACATAGAGGACCGAGTTGAATGACCTTGTAGTGGGGTAGAAATATGCCCAACCCAGAATGATATCCAAATGAAAAGAAATTTCTTGTAAGGGACTTTCTTTTCTCTTTAAATCCCTTATATTTAAAATGCCTTATTTTTTTAAGATTTTTACAACTCTATAATTTGAATAAAATTCCATCATAAATATAAAAGAAAAGGTCTAAACTCTCCTGCAAGATTATATTAAGTAGTTATAATCAAATATCATAAGCAATTATATATATGAAAATAAAAACGCTCAAGCTAGCCACATTTGGTCTTGCTCTAATTTGTTTTGGGGCTAAGTAGCCGAAGCACCTGTAATAATTATATAAAATTTATTATTTTTATCCCCCTTTTTAGCACTATATGAATATGATCACCTTGTAAGTATCAAAATCACTCTTAACCTAGTCCAGTGAAAAGCATTGTCAACATTTTTAGCAAGCCAGAGTTTGGGCTCGGGCTGAGGGGTGTTTAGGGAGCTTTCATGGATTATTTAGATGGATTAGGGAGGAAATTTTGGAGGGAAATGGGTTGTATGAGGAATGTTGCCCATTTAAAGGGGTTTTGATTATTTTTTGACTAGTTTCACTAGTCAATAAGGTCAAAGCTACATATGTGACACCTTGGGAGTGTAATGAGATGGTGGGATAATTTGCAAGGTGTGTAAAGCCATGCTATGACGGCATGGGTGAGTGATGAGTGTATGTGTAATGAGGTTTGAACATGCACGGAGAGTTAATCAAGTTAAACTCATAACTCATTGACTCATGGTGGATTGGGAGATGTTCACACCATACAATGAAGTAGTCTTGAATGATTTGTGAGGTTTATGTGGGTTGATTTGATTGTATGTGGTGATTTGACCCAAATATGTCAAGTTTGACCAAGTTTGGTCTCAATTGACCAAGTCAACTGATGATTAGGTCAAGGTGACTAATTAAGCTCAATTCACTTGGAGGATTGATCAAATGAGTTTGATGAAAATCAAAATTAATTTGGAGTTCAAATAGAGATGATTGAAGTGTATGATCAGTTGAGCTAGCTCAACAAGGTCAAATTGAGTCAATCATTGGTCCAGGAGCTAGTGATTGTTGAGGTTATGTATGGGGTTCATAATGAAGAGATTTGAGAATTATTGAGGTCAAATGGTTAGTGCATTAAGCTAGGTAGTGGACTAGACCTATTGGTTATAATTCAGGGTTGATCTAGTCAACCAGGTCAAAATAAGAATTAAGGTTAGGTCCAAAGGTTCAAAATGATATTTTGGACCCAATAGAGGCAGTTCTATGCAATGATGAGATATCCCTACAAGAAATGCATGTTTGGGCCCTTAAGAGGTATTTTAGTTAACTATAGTTAACTTGGTCAACCAAGTCAAACCAAGACTTGGGTTTTGGCTCAATACACCAAAATGATATTTGGAATGTATTGAAAGAGGCTTAAAAGACTAGTTTGAATGAGCCAAGTTAAAGTTTAGAGACAACTTTAACTTTACTCCTTAGGAGAATTAGGGAAGTGGGCCCATGGTTAACTTTGGGTCAACAAGAGTCCACAAAATATTCAATTTTGAGTTTAACATGTCATAAATATAATTATGGGTATGTTCAAAGGTTTTGAGAAAGGTCTAAAGGTCAAATTCCATAAGATGCAAAGTATAGTGGCATGTGTTGTATATATTTAAAGGTTTTATAGACTTTGAATTTCAATTAGGTTTTGGGGGATATAGATCTTGAATTAACCTCAAATTTAGAGGTGGCCTTAAGGACGTGCCTAATCAATATGTAACTAACGGATCATAAATTGGAGGTCTTTTGATTTGGTTTTGAGGTGATTATAAAAATATCTCAAAAAGGATTATGGGACATAGGCTTTTGGCCTTGATTTTTTTGGTTTGAAGTTTTGGATTTGGTTTTGAATTTGATTGATAAACCTTATGCAAGAATGAGGTCAACAAATGGATCCCCAATATGTATAGTAGAACAAAGTTGTACTGCACACTGGGGGATATAGAGCTCTTGAATTGACCTCAAATTTAGAGGTGGCCTTAAGGACATGCCTAATCAATATGTAACTAACGGATCATAAATTGGAGGTCTTTTGATTTGGTTTTGAGGTGATTATAAAAATATCTCAAAAAGGATTATGGGACATAGGCTTTTGGCCTTGATTTTTTTGGTTTGAAGTTTTGGATTTGGTTTTGAATTTGATTGATAAACCTTATGCAAGAATGAGGTCAACAAATGGATCCCCAATATGTATAGTAGAACAAAGTTGTACTGCACACATATTTGTTGACCGATTGGATGAATCTCAAAAGAGATCATAATAGGATTTTGAGTTTTTAGGGGAGGTAGTACCTAACCTTGGGTCTAAAGGATGTCATCAGGGGACTTATACCTGATAGATATATTTTTTAATTTGATTTACCTATAGGTCTAAGTAAAAGAAGCACATCACCTAACTAAAAGACATTATAGATGACTAAGTCATGATGGGGGCCAATAAGCACATCACCCACTCAGTTAACATCATATGAGATAGTAAGCTCGGGGATTCATTCCTATTTCTAAAATATTGGATTTCTTTTGGTGTTCAATGATAACTTAGTTAGAAAGCATGGGGACTCACATCAAATTAGGGGAACTAGCAAGGATATAGTCTACCTAAATATATGGGATTTGGTAAAATCTATTTAACAAAGATTTGATTTTTGGTGTTTTTGGTTCAGATAAACGGATTGATGAGATTCAAAATTAAAGATTTTTCATTGATTACAAATTCAAATTAATTAAGCATAATATTTCTCGAGGAAACACCTGTTGACAAGAAGCATCCGATGATTTTCTTTACAATCAACTAATTAGTAGGAGCCCCCTCATAGACTAACTTAACAATAAAGGGCCCCTCCCACATTGGTTTAAACTTCCTACTGATTTTTTGATGGGTTAAGATAGGCCTCCAAAGAACCAAGACCAAGTCACATACTTGGAAAGTTCTAGGCCGCACTAACTTATCATAAGCTTGAATCATTCACGTTTTATATAGTTCTAAATTTTGTTGAGCTTGGAGACGCCATTCTTCAAGGCCTTTTCAAGCTATTGTAATCAGAGTGGTACATTCTGTTCAATTGTAATTTGATTTTGTACGACGATCCTAAATGAAGGAATTTGTACTTCCAAGGGGATAACGACCTCTAACCCATACACAAGAGCGAATAGAGGGGATTGGGTTGGGATCAGAGACGAGCCCGTTAAATGGCCATTGTTGCATTGCCAACAGAAGCTACATAAATCCATAGATGCTAGATGATATTAACATCATATAAAGCTATGAGAAAATGCATCATTTTTAATACTCAACTAAAAATAGTGACATGTTTCCAATACTTCAAGTTTTTTTTTTTTTCATTCTTAAGCTTTCACTTAGTCAACTTTAACTTATTTATGTGTGAGAAATTTTCGCTCAATAGTGAGATAACAAGCTCAATCTATTAAAAATATTTGAACACAAAATAATTATTTTATATTTTATTAAATATTTTCCATTTTGATATCTATTATTAACAAACTAAGAAAAATTTTAAATGCTAAATGACATTTAAAGAAGAAAAAAAAATTAAAATTTTGGCCATTCAATAGGTTGCCGTTTGTAAAGAATCAATAGTGCCGCCATAACCGGTTGAAGATGTTCCACCTCCCACGCGAGATGCGACGTTCCTCACCAGCTGTCTGACGGAATTCAGCAACGGAGCTTAGCCGCAGAAGCTCGGTGGACGAAGCAATGACTTCTTGGATGAAGGCGCTGGCGTACGGTGCTGGTGGGATCGCGGTGGTCGGAATGGCCACGTTGGTAGCTTTCCAGGAGCGACTTGTCTATGTGCCGGTGTTGCCCGGTCTCTCCCGCGCCTATACCATCACGCCTTCTCGTTTCCACCTCGACTATGAGGACGTTTGGCTTCGTTCTTCTGATGGAGTTCGACTTCACGCTTGGTTTCTGAAACACTCTCCTCCTGTTTTAGGTACTAGGGTTTCGATTTATCTTTTAATTCATATTATTTTCATCCATTTATGTATGTTGCTCTGTTGTCCCCTAGGAAAGTTTAATTTCTTTGAAGGAGTGTTTTGAAGATCTAATTTTGGTGCTAGCTGAGGGTTTTGTGGCATCTCGTGTGCGAGGTTGATTTTGGATGCTGTTTTTAGGGCTAGTTTTTTCTTTTCGTGGAGAGAAAATTTAACTAAGAAAATGATGATTTCATTTGTGAAAATGAGCCTTTTGTTAAAGGAAGTCATGACATTTCAGTTCCGGGAAGGTTTATGAAATTTGAAATTAATATTGATTTATAACTACATCGAGCCAAACGGTGGATCTAAAAATTTTAGCCATCTCTCAAAATACAATTTTTTTTTTTTTAATTTGAGAGTAATTGGTCCAATATCATAGTAAATAGTTAAAAAAAATATGTTGCGCAAAATATTAAGTGATTGAAACTCTCCTATAGGTAAGGTTGTTGATAAGCTCGTGTTAATGAGTTAAGATTGAACGAATATTTGAGTGTTGAAAATGAGTTTTAATCTTGGTGTGTCAGAACCTACTTTGATTTTCTTTGATCACTGCAGTCTGCAAAAACTACAAATGGATCCCAGAGTTTTTTTACCTTGAAAAAAAAAAATCTTTTTAAGAATATTTCTTTCAATACTGCTCATTAAACAGTAGATGCTATTTCTGATTTTATGTTTTGCTGGTTAGGTGCAGAAGAAATATTAGGTTGGGTCAAGTGGGTATTATTCGTTTTTCAATTTTACAAAAGTTTGTACTGTAATACCATTTCACAAAGTTTTCAAATAATTTGTTATTTGGTTGGTTATCCTCAAACTTTCAATCCAGATGCGACCCTACCTAAAGTTTGTTTCATATTCACTATTTTCATATGGTGTACTTAAGCTATTTCTGGCTAAACTGTATTCTGAACTAAGTATTATGGGGTTATTTTTCTGCTATCCAACTTATTCAGGTTTCTTTTCCTATTTTTTATAATATGCCTGTCTTGGCTAATAGTTTTGCATTTGTGGAATGCTTTTATGATTATAGTTTTGATAAAAATAGTGTGGAATGGGTAGCTAGCATATTCTTAAACAACAGTTTCATTCCATTTCATCCCTCATGGGTGCACTCCTACTTCTCTAATATATATATATATATATATATATATATATATATATAATTTTATGCTTGACCTTGATTTATGACAGTACACCTAATATTAGGTTTCGTTTGGGACGGCTTTCCTACTGCTTCTTAAAGCACCTTTTAGTACAACAATAAATTTTATACTAAAAAATACTTTAAGAACAGTAAAAAGCCGTCCCAAACAAAGCGCTTAAGTATTTATGATTAACTATGTATGTGCACTTGGGTGAGAATGGTGAAAGGAAATTGTGAAGTTTGACAGGATTTACTTTGCAAGATGGAGTAATAAAATATATGCTTAGCTAGTTTGGTATGGTTGACAATTCATAGTGGTGATTTGTATGAAAAAAAAGCTCCTGTTTGAGTTGCCTATAATGAACTCCTGTAACATTGTTGATGTTCATTACAATGCTTGTCTCTGCTATGTCATGTAAAATTAAATGGGTCAGTATGTTTTGTACATTTCTAAATTCGATATTCCAATTCTAGCCTCAGCTAATGTTAAGGCCACCATGTATGTCTTGGCTAAAGTTTAGCTAGATTATCCATCTATTTTCTTGGGATGCTTATTTTCTCTCCAGGGATAAGTTTGCATCCCTTTTAGGTCTTTAACTGTGATCGCACCTGACCGGTGGAACTGAAAATTTGTTTCTGAATTAATGAGGTTCGGCTAGTTTTGTTTAGTTTTAATGGGGGCGTTTTTTTGGCTTTTAAAATCTTTGTCAACGGTACCTTTATTTCAGTACATTGGCTTTAGCTTTAGGTCTGTGTGATCCGCCTGAGCTGTGGGACTGAAAAAGCTGTCAGAAATAGATTGCTAATTTCAATTATTTTATACGGAGGCATTTTTGGCTTAAATTCTTAGGAAGCCGAATCATTGATTTCAGTTTTGTTTTTACCTTCAGTAGCTCAAACTAACTTGGCCAAATGCTTTACCCTTTAACATAGTTTAAACTATGTTTGCTTAGGGAGGTTGTCGGTCAAATAGATAGGGAAACAAATTCTCATATCAACGTGGGTTTTTTCAGCAACTATACATCTGTGTTAGGCACTGCGTTTCTTAAAATGTGACTGATCCAGACCGCATCATCTCATTATAGATTAAGTTGGTTCATATAAATGTATTGCGCACCCAAATTTAATGTTTCTGCCCAAAAAAAAACTAAGAATTGTATTAAGTTTTTCTCAATCTGGGAAACAAAATAGTGTCTCAAGATGAGTCTTATCTCTGCATACCTTTGTTTTTATTACCTGTAAAAGTTTATGGTTAGTGTTCTTAATTTTTGTCTTTTTTTTTCCATCACCTAAAGTCTAAACCAGTTATCCGATTGCCATATGCGGGCATTATAAATCTTTTATAAAATTAGTTTTCAATAGAGGAGTAAGAATCCCTAAATTGGTTTTTCAAGCTTCTCTTTACCTTTGCTAATTTAACTTTTGGATTTGCAACTTCTATAAATATGAGCCAATAGTAGCTAGATTTGTTTGTGCTGCGCCAAGTCAATGGTATTGCTATTATTTAGCCTCCAATGGAAGATAATATTAGAAGGAGAGTCCACCTCTAGATGGTTTTGGTTACATAAGTAAAAGCCTCGGATGGCTTAAATTAGGAAGAGTAAATGTATTAGCGTCGGGGCCTATTGTTAAAAAATGTAAATGTAGATCTAAAAAAAACTTGGGTTAGAAGTATTATAAATACCTTTGTTTATATAAATTTTAAATTGAAAAATTTGAATCTTAATGAACTGAATAATAAAAAAGGATTTATGTGCCGATCCACGTAATGTGATAAAGGCTTATTTTATTGTTATTTTTGGTATACTGGATTTTACATACATTGATATGGAAGAGGTGTAACACAGTAACTACGCTATCGGCACTGGTTGTCCTTCTTTACAAACAAAAATTTGAGTCTTTGAGATCTCACATAACCATATAATCTTTGTAACTAATACTTTATTCATTGGAACTTATATTTTGAAGATCGTTTATTATTAAGAAGACTGTATATTGCGGTATCTTTAAAAGCTCTATCCTGGCCGCTTTTGAATTGTCGTCCAATTACTCTATTGCTATGGTAATTAGCTTTTTTTCAATAACTCCTACATTTTTTTTTATTTCTGATGATGTAATTTTGAAAAGCACCAAATCTATGCTTCTATGTTCTGGGTGCATATTTATTTTCTCCGTGCTTTCAGGATTTTTCTTATCTATTTTTATTGTTCTTTGTTGGTTATCAAGTTTAGGAAAGAGTGTTATTTAATAATACTCTTTACACTAATAGACATTTTTTTCTTTTATAAGTTGCTGCGTAATGAATTTTTATGAAGCATATCGGTTGTCTTGGCAGTTGGTCCTCTGAAGATTTCACCATTTTATGAGAAAGCCATTGTGACAATCTTGATTTAGAATTGTATTGTTCATGATAAAGCATTTTATTTTTCATATATAAACTTATGACGTTATTATTGGATGTTTATGCCAAGTTGCAAACTTCTTATAATTATTCTTATCCCAGGTCCGGACAATTCTTCTTCTTCCAAGAAAATGCTGGCAGTATCCTGAAATTAGTTAAATCAAACATTTTCTATTTGAAAAAGTTTAGCTTTTTTTGTGATGAGTTTTTAATGAATACTCTAGATATTGCCCATCGTCTTGAATTGTGTCCGGGATTAATGATGCAAAAACTGCATTGCAATGGTGTTTATGCTGTCATATCGAGGGTTACATTTCTTTGATAAATGATATTTGTGTTTTCCAAATAGTTCTTTATCTCTACTTATTGTTAACAAAATTTTATCCATTGATATTAGAAGTTTGAAAATGCATGTAAATTTTTCATTGAAAATAGGTTATGGAGCAACGTGATGGCTATTCCATCCTCAACACGGAATAAACAAAGGATGCTCAGGTTGCTTAGATGTTTGGCAGTTCTGCTATCTATACAAATCTTTTAATTATATACATTTCTAGTTATTCTTTGTTTAGTTCCTGTTTCCATTGTGCCTAGGCAGCAATTGACCATTTATGTACAGATGCGAGTGGATCTCTCAGAATAGTTGATTTTTGGAAGGATCTTTAGGTGGTGCAAGTTGTTCAGTGACTTGCATGGAACAATCCTGATCTAAGGTATTTCAATAAAACTACGTGTAATTGTTCATTGAAGCTGATATTAACTTCACTAGCTCTTTGCGAGAATTGGCATTCTGTTAGTAGCATTTGTGCCTGTCTTTGGATAATGGGTCTCATGGCCTACTTATCATAATTAGCTTGTGTTCATTTTTAAATTAATAAAACAGTTAATATTACATGTCCATCATCCATTAAAATAGAATTGGGCGTGCATTGAATGAAAGTATTAAAGTTTTTTAGGCATGGTATGAATGGTAGAAATAAAATTTAATAAATTATTAGGAATGGGTCTATTTTTATATTAAAATTTTATGATGAGTGCGTATGCAATGTAATAATATATTTTGAGTGTTTAAATGTAAATAGTCATGAAAATCAAAGTAGTATGTATGTTAATTTGCCCTTAAAAAATTTGTTATAGGTTCTATTCTCTTAAAAACAAAAGTTGATATAACTTTCCTCTCAAAGTGTTGATATGTTGCAGCTAAATTTAAGCCAGTGTTATTTTTTTTGCTGACATCATTTCTTAGAGAAGAATTTATGTATGTATGTGTTTCTTACTTCCTTGATTTTCATGGACCACACTAATACTCTTTGTCACGGAAATTTAGATGGATATACCTCAACAGCGCCATGCTAATGGATGTAATGCATTCATCATAGAAAATGTCTAACCTTATGCAAACATTACAATCAATAGAGTGATATGCATCAATCAATTGAAATGGGTGTTTGAGAATTTATCCAGTGTGAACATTATATTATCATCCCTTAGAATAATTTTTAATATGCGTTATTGCAATATCAACAGTGGTCCAAAAGTTAATGGCCAACATATGTGCGCTAGGATCTTCTTTTCATTCATATGGATTTCAATGCAAAATGATATTCATGCTGCTAATTTTATATGTTATATATATTTATCATCTAAGTATTTTGAAATTGATCTATTCAGCATGTTCCTTATTAACACTTTTTTGTATTTATATTTTTTGATAAGGTTTTGGTGCTTGTATTTTAATATTTTTATTTTTAATGTAGTTTTATGCATGAGTGTAATTTTTGATAGAATAGACCTTAGTTGAGGGGATGTATTTGGGCGATCAAGTCATATAATAATGAGTATACGATCGGTTTAGATATTACTTAGGATCGTATTGCAAAGTTGTGGTGAAATAGATGGGGAATTATCAA
>NW_021318776.1:257922-323502 GCF_001605985.2 Dendrobium catenatum
TCACCCGTTTCCACCCAGCACTTCCGCCACCCCTCCTCCAGCCCGCTTAGGCTGCCGACCTCCAGGCCACTGCCTCCCGCCGGCCATCCACCTTGCACACCGTGGCTGCCCCTTTCCTCCCTCGTCTAGCCGCCGGCTTCCCTCTCCTTGAATTTCAAAATTTGAAATTCAAATGTTTTATGGGCCATTAATTGTTTCCTAAAGTAGCTCCTTAATTTACGCCATCAATTTAATTGATTTTAATTTCAAATTTGAAATTCAAATTGCTTAAATTGATTACCCTCCTAAATTGAAGTTTTCTTTCCTTAAGAAAACTGAAAATTTATTTCAGATTTTTGTAAAAATCTGAAATTAAATTGGTGGTTCCCACTTATTCCAAAACTCACCCCTCTCTCCTCCTTATGTGGCCGGCCCCCTCATTGGGCATAATCTCTCTCCTATCTCATTAATAGGTCCCCTCATTAAGCCTCCATAATTACCTCCCACAATTCCCTCTCATCCTATTTAATTCTCCCCATTAAATTTGAGTTTAAATTCAAATTCATCTCGTCAATTCCACTTAATCTGAAATTTAATTTCAGATTTCCATTCTCTCTCCCCAAATTGATTTGGGATTTAATTAATCTTGCCACCTAGGCAAGTAAATGACATTTACGTTTCACATCAAAAACAAGCTCCTGTTTGTAGTTTGCTAATGAACTCCTTAACATTGTTGATGTTCATTGCAATGCTTTTCTTGTATGTACATGTAAAATTAATAGGTCAGTATGTTTTGTACATTTCTAAATTCGATATTCAATTCTAGCCTCAGCTAATGTTAAGCCACCATGTATGTCTTGGCTAAATTTTTAGCTAGATATCCATCTAGTTTCTTGGGATGCTTATTTTCTCTCCAGGGATAGTTTGCTTTCTTTTAGGTCTTTAACTGTGATCCACCTGACCGTGGAACTGAAAGTTTGTTTCTGAATTAGATTGAGTTGGCTAATTTTGTTATGTTTTATAGGGGGCGTTTTTTTGGTTTTAAAATCTTTGTAACGGATCCTTTATTTCAGTAATTGGCTTTAGCTTTAGGTCTGTGTGATCCACCTGAGCTGTGGGACTGAAAAGCTGTCAGAAATAGATTAAATTGGCTAATTCAATTAGTTTTATACGGGGCATTTTTTGGTTTAAAATCTTAGGAACGGATCATTGATTTCAGTTTTTGTTTTTACCTTCAGTAGCTCAAACTAACTTGGCCAAATGCTTTACCCTTTAACATAGTTAAACTATGTTGCTTAGGGAGGTTGATCGGTCAAATAGATAGTGGAAACAATCTCATATCAACGTGGGTTTTTTTCAGCAACTAATACATCTGTGTTAGGCATCTGGTTTCTTAAAATGTGACTGATCTCAGACCGCATCATCTCATTATAGATTAAGTTGGTTCAATAAAATGTTTGGCTCAGGCAAATTTTAATGTTTCTGCAAAAAACTAGAATTGATTAAGTTTTTCAATCTGGGAAACAATAATAGTGTCTCAAGATGATCATATCTCTGATACCTTTGTTTTTATTACCGGTAAAAGTTATGGTTAGTGGTTCTTATTTTGTCTTTTTCATCATAAAGTCTTAAAATCAGTTATCCGATTGCCATATGCGGGCATATAAATCTTTACAAAATAGTTTTCAAGAGGAGTAAGATCCCTAAATTGGTTTAAAGCTTCTCTTTACCTTTCTATTTAACTTTTGGATTTGCAACTTCTTAAATATGAGCAATATAGCTAGATTTGTTTGTGACTGCGCCAAGTCAAATGGGTATTGCTTTATTTAACTCCAATGGAAGATAATATTAGAGAGAGTCACCTCTAGATGGTTTGGTTACATAAAGTAAAAGCCTCGGATGGCTTAATTAGGAGAGTAAATGTATTAGGTCGGGCCTATATTAAAAAATGTAAATGTAGATCTAAAAAGACTTGGGTTAGAAAGTATTATAAATAACCTTTGTTTATTAAATTTAAATGAAAATTTGACTCTTAATGGAACACAATGAATAAAAAGGATTTATGTAGCCGACTCCACGTAATGTGATAAAGGCTTATTGTTATTGTTAATTTTGGTAATACTGGATTTACATACATGTATATGAAGAGGTGTAACACAGTAACAGCTATCTACTGGTGTCCTTCTTTACAAACAAAAATTGCAATTCTTTGAGATTCACATAACCATAATAATCTTTGTAACTAATACTTTATCATTGGAACTTTATATTTTGAAGATCGTTTATTTTAAGGAAACTGTATATTGCGTCTTTAAAAGCCTCTATCCTGGCCTTTTGAATGTCGTCCAATATCTATTGCATGGGTACATTAGCTTTTGCAATAACTCCTACATTTTTTTATTCTTGATGATGTAATTTTGAAAAACAAAAATCTATGCTTCTATGTTCTGGGTGCATATTTATTTCTTCCGCGCTTTCAGGATTTTTCTTATCTATTTTTATTGTTCTTGTTGTTATCAAGTTAGGAAGTAGTGTTATTTAATAATCTCTTTACACTATATACATTTTTTTCTTTTATAAGTTGCTGCGTAATGAATTTTTATGGAGCATATTGGTTGTCTTGCAGTTGTCCTCTGAGAGATTTGCACATTTTATGAGAAAGCATGTGACAATCTTGATGTTAGAATTGATTTTTGTTCATGATAAAGCATTTATTTTTCATATATAAACTTATTGACGTCATTATTGGATGTTTTGCAAGTTAGCAACTTCTTCTAATTATTCTTATCCACAGGTCCGACAATTCTCTTCTTCCAAGAAAATGCTGGCAGTATCCTGAAATTAGTTAAATTCAAACCATTTTTATATTGAAAAAGTTTAGCTTTTTTTGTTGAGTTTTAATGATATACTCTAGATATTGCCCATCGTCTTGAATTTGTCCGGATAATGATGCAAAAACTGCATTGCAATGTGTTTATGCTGTCATATCGAGGGTACATTTCTTTGATAAATGATATTTGTGTTTTCCAAATAGTTCTTTATCTCTACTTGTTTTAACCAATTTTATCATTGATATTAGAAGTTTGAAAATGCATGTAAATTTTCATTGAAAATAGGTATGGAGCAAGTGATGGCTATCCATCTCAACACGGAATAACGAAGGATGCTCAGGTTTGCTTAGATGTTGCATTTCTTCTATCTATACAAATCTTTTAATATATACATTCTAGTTATTCTTTGTTTAGTTCCTGTTTCCATTGTACCTAGGCAGCATTGGACCATTTATGTAACAGAAGCGATGTGGACTCATCTAGAATAGTTATTTTTGGAAGATCTTTAGGTGGTGCAGTTGGTTCAGTGCTTGCATGGAACAATCCTGATAAGGTATTTCAATAGAACTACGTGTAATTGTTCATTGGAAGCTGATATAACTTCACTAGCTCTTTGCGTAGAATTGGATCTGTTAGTAGCATTTTGCCTGTTCTTATCGATAACGGGTCTCATGCCTACTTATCTATAATCAGCTTTGTGTTCTATTTTAATTAATAAAACATTAATATTACATGTCTATCATCCATAGAATAAATTTGGGTGCATGGAATGAAATATTAAAGTTTTTAGGATGGTATGAATGGTAGAAATGAATTATAGGAATGGTATATTTTATATTAAAATTTTATATGGGTGGTATGCATGTAATATTAATATTTTGGGTGTTAGATATGTAAATAGCATGAAATAAAGTAGTATGTATGTAAATTTCCCTTAATAAAATATTTGTTATAGGTTTCTATCCTTAAAAAAACAAAAGTTGATATAACTTCCTCTCAAAGGTTGAGCTAAATTTAAGCAGTGTTATTTTATGTGCTGACATCATTTCTTAGAAGAATTTATGTATGTATTCCTTGATTAGTCATGGACCAGACTAATACCTTTGTCAACTGAATTAAGATGGATATACCTCACAGCGCCATGCTAATGGATGTAATGATTCATCATGAATGTCTAACCTATACAACATTACATCAATAGAGTGATACTGCATCAATCAATTGAATATAGGTTGTTTGAGAATTATCCCGTTGAAAACATTATATTTCATCTTAGAATAATTTTATATGCGTTATGCATATCAAAGTGGTTCCAAAAGTATGGCCAACATATTGCTAGGATCATCCTTTTCATTTCATATGGATTCTCAATGCAAATGATATTCATGCTTCATATTTTATGTTATGTATAATTTATCATTGTTTTTGAAACTGATCTATCAGCATGTCTCTATTAAACACTTTTTTGTATTTATATTCTTTTGATAAGGTTGGTGCTTGTATTTTAATATTTATTTTTAATGTAGTTTATGCAATGATTGTGATTTTAGTAGTAATAGACCTAGTGAGGGGATTGTGACTTTGGGCGATCAAGTCATTAATAAGAGTATACGTTTTAGATATCTTGGATCTATTGTTCAAAGTGATGGTGAAATAGATGGGGATATTATCAATAGAATTCAAGTTGGATGGTTGAAGTGGAGGAATGCATCGGGCTTGTGTGTGATAGAAAAGTCCCCCTCAAACTTAAAAGGAAAATTCTATAAGATGGTAGTGAGACCTGCAATGCTTTGTGGTGCCGAATGTTGGCCATTAAAAGAGAAGCATAGTACTAAGTTAAGTGTTGTAGTGATGAGGATGCTCAGGTGGATGAGTGGCTTTGCCCTTAGAGATAGGATACGAAATGAGCATATACGTGAAAAGGTTGGAGTAGCTCCTATGGTAGATAAGATTAGAGAAAGTCGCCTTAGATGGTTTGGTCACATAAAACGGTGGGCTTCGGATGACCCGGTTAGGAAAGTAGAGGTATTAAATTTGACTTATGTTAAGAAAGATAGAAGTAGATCTGAAAAGACTTGGTAAGAAAATATTAGAAATAATCTTTCTTTAAATAAGAATTTGACTTTTAACAGGACACAATGGAGAAAAAAGGATTCATGTAGCCGACCCCATGTAGTGGGACAAAGACTTGATGTTGTTGTTGTAGTAGTTTATGCAATAAGTTTTTTCTTCAACAAACTTGCTTTATGCCATTGAGTGTATTATTTTTAACACTAGTTGGAATGACTGTCTTTCAATGCACAAGAAAGAACAAGATCTTCACTATTTGTAGTTTATTTTTTACACTAGTTTGATCATTCCAATCTTTTATTTGGCGTGTTTGATACATATGTGGATTTGAAAAAAGGATTATAATGGTCCATTGATTTTTTATGAAAGACCAAAATGGCCCCCAACTATATTAAATGATCATTTTGGTCTCTCGACTCCTTAAAAGAGGAATCAAAACAATCCCACAATGAGCTACTTTGATTCTTTTTAAAAACTTGAGGGGCCAAAATGGTCCTTTGATGGGGATCATTTTGATCTTTCATAAAGAGTTAGCGAACCATTTTGGTGATTTTCTCATGCTGATTTATTGGTGTACTGCATTGTACTTGATTTATTGGTGTATTTTGTACCAAAATTTCCAAGCATTTGACTTTTGTTTCAATACCGGATTGATATTAAAAGATTAATGTATGGTTAAAAGCTTGCACCAAACGAGAAGGATTTTTTATTTTATTTGGTTTGATAAGGAACTTATCATTGGCTTACTCAGGAAAAAAAAAGTGTTTATGAATTTTATATCAATTTACTTCTGAGGTGCTTTAACTAAAATTGTTTTCTTTGATTCCATTTCTTCAACTTTGAACCACATTGGACTAGGATGATTCTCCTGCTAAAAGATACATTTGTAGTCCAGGGCATGTATGATTCTGTTTATTGGTCTCAGCATTTCTTTTCTCATTTTGCAGGTCTCTGCTCTTATTTTGGAAAACACCTTCACCTCAATATTGGACATGGCTGGAATTATGCTTCCGTTTCTGAAATGGTTTATAGGTGGCAGGGGATCAAAAGGCCCAAAAGTTCTTAATTGTCTTGTACGATCGCCGTGGAGTACAATTGATGTCATTGGGAAGGTGAGTTATGGATCTTCGGCATTATCCTTGTGCCATTTCATTAATAAGATTAAGGAAAATTCATATTTTCATTATTTCTTAACATTTATTAGTTATTTCAGCTTCTATCACAAGCTTAAGATTTGGCTTCCAAGCAATTTAAGAATGATTGATATTGAAATGATTCATTATAATTAGGCTTGGAATGCTTCATTTTTGCAATTTGTAAAACTTTGTTGCTGTTTAGCTCATAAAAGTAAACGTGTTTTCTTCAGAAAGCTGTGCAGTAAATGATAGCTCATGAAAGAGACGAACAAACTCTGGAGAGGAGCTCGAGAAAGTTTTATTTTATTTATTTGTTTTTCTGTTGAGGTATATTGGATGTAGTTAACCACATTTACCTAACATTGAATTAAAGTTTATTTAGACTTATGGATTGAGACTTCCTATTAGCACAAGCACCCATAATTGATTACTACTGCCATCTTAGAGAGCACTCTCAATTGAGGAAATCGCTTTACTATATCATGCACAGAAGACTTGCTAGGTTTGAAACTTTTGAGAATAGGTTTTCGGAAGGACTAGTTTACCTTGTAAACATCTCATATTTTGGTCACCAAAATTTTTCAGCTCGACAATCTTTGGTTTTTAGAAAACCTTGGTTCACATGGTTGTGATTTGAGATATCTTTGTTAGCAAAAATTAGTTATCTCATCTAAGGAGCTTCCCAAAGATTAAAATTATCGAAGTGTGATAGGAAACACTTATAGAAATCAAAATTTATTTGACTGAATTTAAAATTTTAGTAAGATTCCAAACAAGAAATAAGTAGAATTTGGTGGAGACACTAACGAGAAACAAAGTTGATTGATAATAGAGGGAAGAAAATAACAATATACAATGGATCCCCCAATGGAGAGGAGGATTCGACTCTCCCAATCTCTAGCCATCGACAAGAGCCCAAACCAACCCTAAGAACAAACTAAATTCAGAAAACACTCAATATGCCTAACCCTAGGGAAAATCTCCTATTTAAAGCAAACAACAGATAGTAAACCCCAAAACAGCCCCTCCAATTTCATTTTCCCTCTGAATGACCCCCTAAAATCTTCTTTGATGACTGTTGGACCCCACATGGATAGAAAGCACGGGAGCCTCTGGGCGGAAATCCTGCCCCACTCCCGCTCTGCTCGTGGGCAGAAATCCCGCTTCTGCTTTGTCGTTTTGGCATGAGGCGGTCCCGTGTGTTGGACCTGGCTAGACTGGTCTATCAAAGTGTTACTCATTTTGAGAGCAAGCCTTGGCTTTTTCAAGAGATTTTTACAACATGGAGCCTTAGCATTCCAAACAAAGAAATAATGAAAATATGAATTCTCCTCAAACGATCAGGACCTTGGTCCTTTTTGAGGCCTTGCCCAGAATGAGCCTTAACTCATTACAAGTGTTTGTATGGCCAGATGACATTTTAGAGTCAGTCTTGACTGACTCTAGGAATTCTAACAATATGTAACCTTCACTCAAAGTTGCCAGGCAAATGAGGATCTTAATCAAATTGTTTGTGTTTAAGGCTTTAGTTTAAGTATGGTCTGTAACAGATCACTGACGCAGAATTTTTAAAGTAAAGCCTAGTAGAAGATTTCAACATCATGGAGCCTTGCTTACAGTCTGAAAGAATGATATAATTCTTCTGTTATTTTATGTTTTTAAGCTTTTAGCATAAAATTTGTAGCAACATTGTGAAGCTGACGCAACTCGCAAGATTATCAGAGCGAAGCCTAGGCTGCCTTTGAAGATTTCAGAAAGATAGAGGGTTGGCTCTGGACTGACTGACTGGATATTTTTTTATGTAATTTATGTTGTATGCGTTAACTACATGTTTGCAAAAACATGTTACACCATAAACAAGCTTGTGTTATGGCAGAAAATAGTTCGACGCCCTGTAGACTTTAGCAGTGGGACCTTAGCTCCAGGATAGCGGAATATCTATTATTCTGTCATTTTGTGTGTATGACCTTTAGCCCAAAAATTGTAGCAAATTAAAGCCAAAGCATTCGAGTAAAAACTAGGTAAAAATATAAATAACATGAAAACCTGGCTCCATGCTATCGAAATATAATCATAAACCGGTTAGTTTGTTTAAGACCTTAACTGATGTTATGCAGTTTATGAAGCTGAAGTATGATTGCTAGAATGAAGTCTATTATTCTAGCTAGGGCTGTAAATGAACCGAGCATTTCGACGAGCTGCTCGTGGCTCGAATTGATAAGAGCTTGTTCATGTTCGTTTGATAAGGTAAACAAACGAGCTTGAACACTTTTGATTAATACCTATGATGCACCGACACTTCTCCTCAAAGAGGCGTGCAGTGTCCGACACGTATCCGATACGACACTCGTTCGACACTCCTCCGACACGTATCGGACACTCCGAAAACGTGTCTGATTAAAAAAATATTAAATAAAATTGTACACGCGTGTTCGACACACGTATCTTAAATATTTTATGAAATTTTTTAAAATATAATTTTTTTATTTGGCGGGATGTTGGGATTTAAACTAAATTTTTTATTTCTTATCCATAACATCAAATCAATGTCCACACTTAATACATATTCATCAAATATTCTCATTTTCATTCATCTTTGGTAGTGAAGGTATTTTCATCTCCTCTCTCAGTGACTGATAAACGACATGGACGCCTGACTCTCGACATCCTAATATTAATCATTTTAAGCACAAATTTTAGGTTAATGACTTATTATTTTCAAATTATTTTTCAAAATATATGTATTCAATTTGTATACACTATTTTTAAAATATAAAAACTATAATACCGTGTCCAACTTGTGTCCGTGTCCTATATTTTCAATAATTGACGTGTCCCGTGTCTGTGTTGTGTCGTATCGTATTCGTGTCGCAGTGTCCATGTCTGTGCACCATTGATAAATATTTGATAGCTAAATAAACGAGCTTAAACAGTTTGGCGTTCGATTCGTTTATGTTCATAAACAATATCATTTAAAGCTCGCGAACATACTCATTAAGAAGCTCGATTAGAGTTTTGAAAATAAATATTATTAAATAAGTTTACTAATTTAAATATTTAATAATTTATTTTTAAATTCCCGCTCCATTTTCCTTTTTTTTCTCTCTCGCTCCCGCCTCAGCTCCCGTTATTCGCTCCTGGCTCCCACTCATGCATCAAGGGGAAAAAAAACGATTGGTTTAGTCCCACACCATGAATCATGTTCTATATAATGAAATATAGTGGGAGTGCATTTGAAAGCTGGTGATGGGTTGGGTCGGGTCTATTAAGATATCTTCTACCCTTGATAGACAGGCTAGACAATTCAGGCGGTCGATCAGCAAACTGCTCGATTTAAAAGAAAAAAAAAATTGTGAGCGGCCCAGCTCGGCTTGTTAAACGAGCTGCTCAATAAGAGGCTCGACAAGCCTAAAATGTACCAAGCTCGAACCTGAACACAAGTTGAGCTCAAACAGGAGATTTTTAAACGAGCTCGAGTTTGAACCGGTACCAAAGAAGCTCGAATTTTATCGAGCCGAGCTCAAACATGGTCTTGGCAAACGAGCTCGAAGTCAAATATGTCGAAACTTAGCTGGGCTCGATTCGTTTACAACCCTAATTCTAGATTCAAAAATTTGGTAGTGGTAAACCTTTTCCTCCAAGCTGGTGGAACCTTACTTCTATCAATTCATCTTAGGTCTTGATCTGCGATTTGTAATTGAAGCAAGATAATTGACCTGCGATTAGGCCAGATCTAGGAATTTCAACACGGATCCTTGTTTTCAAATTGGTGATTAAAGTTCTAGTTCTGAAGCTTTATGTTGTAGGCATTAACCAAGGATTTTCAGAGAAAAGCCAAGACTGGTTTCAAGAATTTCAGCAACGTGGCATCTTAACCAGGCTAGCTAATTATATGCGATGCTTGAATTAGGTTTCAGGGCCAAATTCTAGAGTAGTTCTCGGAATTTCGATTTGATATTGCCTTCTGGCCGAATATATGAGGCTCTAGCAAGGAACAATTGACTAACCTGGTTCTGAATTTTTTGTTCCATGATGCCTTAACACTGAAATTATTATGTGAGGAGACCGGACGTAGAACGCCATCCGGAGACCAACCAGAATGCGCCACGTCAGCAATACCGAGCCACGGTACCGAATGAAGGGGTGACGTGATGTATCCTTGTTGGTCTCTGGATGATGTTCGGCATCCGCACAGAATAATTAATCCTTAACACCAGGTTGGCATAATATTTGAGTCAAGCTTTATTTGGAGTAGTTTAATTTTTTTTTTTTTTTTTAAGCTTTGTTAAGCCACAGTTTCAAAAGTATTTATCGAAAAACAGCTTTTCAAAAGCTAAATTTTCTTTCTTGTCTTATAATGATTTTCTTTGAGGTGAATCTTATTGGGCATTTTATGACACTCATCCCAAAGTAATTTAACGGCTCTAAGGGACAATCTTCACCAATTCTTTTTTCTTTTTTTGGCATGTGTAGATCAAGCAACCCATTCTGTTTCTATCTGGATTGAAAGATGAGTTGGTTCCTCCATCGCACATGAGGGTGCTCTATGATAAAGCAGCAGAACACAACAATCAGTGCTTATTTTTTGACTTTCCTGATGGAATGCATATGGATACATGGTTCTCTGCTGGAGATCGGTATTGGAGAACTATTCAGCTCTTCCTGCACCAATATGTACAGGACAGCAGACTGAATTTCAAAGATGACCCTATGGAAAAAGGTAGTGATCTTATATAATATATATATAGCAAAAATACTATCTTAAAATGATTGTCTTTACATGCAAATATTGAGAGTTTTGAAATAATAGGAAGCAATTGGTTCCAAATTCCATCTTTTATCTTTCATTTTTCTTTAATCTAAAGAAAATGGTACTGATTAATTGATATTGTTAAGCACCGTTGCTTAGCTCGGTTGGTGGGCGAGTACGGTTGAGAACCGCCCAAACCGTGCTCAATTCCCCTCGAGTGGCAGCGCCTCTTAAGGCTTGGTTTGGTTATCCGGTACTTTTGTAAAAGGTAGTTTAAGAAACATCAGTTCAAATAAAGGAGTTTTCTAACGGAGAAGCATATATAAAAATCTTTCTTAAAACACAGAAAAATGAAAAAAAAATGATGTTATTGGGAATGTGGTTTGAGGAACCAAACAATAAATTTACCGTTTTAGAAAGGAATAAGCACAAAAAACGTCCGATCAAACTTGGCCTAATTGGGGCCCAATCAAGTGCGGGGGGTGGATGCCTCTTCTAGGTCAGCTGAAGATTACTCATGCCGCCAGGCGCCCTTTCAGGGGTGGCAGCGAGTGGATACTCCGTTCCTTAAAAAAAAAATTACAATGTTCAAGTATTACAAGATCTCATTTTCTCCTGCAACTTTGTAGGAGCCCCAAAATGGACCCAAATGAAATATGAACAATCTTTTGGTTTATTATAAATCTAGAATCATTTATTTGAGCTATTTGAACCTTCTCTTGATCAAATTCTAGACATCCAAACACAAACTGAAAGTTCATCACAACTTTCTCAAGCTTCTTCTTCATGTTGGTCTCTAATTCTCTCCAGATTCTGCAGCAAAATGATCTCAGCATTCCATAATGCAGAATCTACCAGCCACAAAGCAGGCCAAAGCGGTGCTTTTGAACCTGCTGCTGAAGCATGTCAATTAACAGGTTCAACCTGCTCTTCGGGTCAACCCGATGGATCAAAATATGATTTTTAACCTGTTACAATATTAAATGAGGCAATGTATGAAGATTTTATTATTATTATTATTTTGTTGATTTCTAATATGGTATAAAGTCATTATCTATGAGAAAGTTCCTCAGTGTATAGAGTATTATCTTTTCTATCATGCTGGTGAATTTGAAGTTACTGAAAGTGTTGAATGGTTTGATTGTATTGAAATGTTATTTTTGTTTGATTTTTAACTTTTTTTTTTTTTTTTTTTTGTGCAAGCAGTTATTTCTTCATGCTGCATCAAACTTTATGGTTTAAGAAAAAAGTTTTGTGTAGGGATAAAGTGTTCTGATAATGCTACAAAATCAAGCATTGAATACTTTTTTTTTCTCTGCTGTAATGAATACTCTAAAATATAGGGACTATTTGATTGGAAATAAAATGAATGCAAAGGGTATGTATGTATTTTGAAAAGTTTGATATTTGGTTGGTTGAAACAAAATTGCTAAGTAGATTATAGTAAATATAGTATAATATAATTTAGCTCATTTTTTAGGTAAATGATTCTCGCATCATTTTGAGTGAAAATGATTTACATAGCAAGCAAGATTGGTCACAACCCGTCGCTGCCAACCACCTGAGAAATTATTAGGTGCGGAGTGCGGACGGGAGAACCGTCTGCACACTAGTATAAAACCGCGCTCGGTACCGTTCGGTACCACTCGGTACCACTGGATACCGCTCGGTACCCTGTGTCTGTGCGGACGGTTCTCACCCCGTCTGCACTCCGCACCTAATAATTTTTCCAACCACCTCCGTTGTGGCCCCACACCCACTATTGATGACCACTCAAAGCTGGCCACCGCCGGCACAGGCAACCAACCAACAACCACCAAACACCAGTCGTCATCTGTCACCTGTAAATAGCCACAATCTTTAAATTTTATACTATTTATTTTAATTCAAATAAAAAAAATTATTCAGCTGAATTTATTTTAATCTCATTCAAATAAATTTAAAGTATTTTTTTAACACTATATTCTTTTTTGCATTTTTTAGCTTACAAAACTGCCTCATAATAGAATCTCTTTAATTAAAATTATGACTGATTTTAAAAATACAGTTTTTATTTTTTTATTTTTTCAAATATGATTAAACCAAATAAAAAAAAATTTAAAACTTCGGGTAATTGTAATTTAGAAAAATAATTGAAACATTTGAAACTTAATTTAATAGACTTTTTAAGACATAACAAAGTCATGCAAAAAGGTATCTTTAAAAAATATTAATGATAATAATGAAATTTTAGAAGAAATAAAAATCTCATACTTTCAAAAGAAGTAAAAATATTTAGTACAACCTTTATACTTCCATCGATAATTGAAGAATAAGAGTACTAACTTATTTTCAGTCGGATGGATTCTTTATTTTCCTATAAAATTTAATTATTTCTGAATGAAATAAAAAATGCAAACATAAAAAAAAAAAAAGGGATTTAAACAAATTCTTAACAATTTTTTTTATTAAAATTTAGATTTCCATTCTAACTCTAAAAATCACATAACATAAGTTTTCAATGACTATTTTTTATAGGGTGTCAATAAATAACCTGACATAGCGATCTATTTTAGACCCGTTAAAAAAAATCCGAGCACAAATTGTTTAAGTTATAATTTTTTTTTTTATCAAAACCATTTAGCATGTCAAGTTTGAGTCAACCTTTTTAACTCATTCATTAGATAGGTCATTCAGATTAGGGGTGTCAATTCGGGTCAGCGGGTCGGCTTCGGGTCCAACCCGCACTGACCTGAGTGTAAACGGGTTGACCCGAACTCAGACACGTTTGATTAAACGGGTCAGGTTGGCCAACCCGGACCCGACCCGAGCGGGTTAACGGGTTGACCCGACACGACCCGCCGAACATTTCCAATTTTTCTGTCTTCCGCGGGTTGCCCGGTTAACCCGACCCGGCAACCCGATAATTATTTTTATATGCTCTTTTTTGCTGTTAAAGAAAAAATGCACATTTATAATTTACAAGAATCGATGAAATCAACTTAAATACTTAATATGATTATAATATACAAGTTACATGTTACAAAATGAAATATAGTCTTATAATATAGGCTATTACTTACTTACATTATTACAACTTACAAGTATACTCTATACAATAAAATACAAGTTACATTGTTACAACTTACAAGAATATAAGTTATAGAAAAATATTATAAAAATAGAAATACAATTTAACTAAAAGTGTCAAGCTGGCGAGCTCATTTTTGTCTTTCACTCTTTACATAATTTAACCTGCAAGGCTGCAAACGAAAAAACAAATAAAAACAACAATTTGTTGACTACTAGCAGTCTAGCATCGAAAGTCATAGGCTCAGGGTGAACCTAGCAAAGAAACATCACCTGCAACAAGAACAGAAAATGTGTCATCCAAAGTTACAAATTGGTAATTTTCTATTCAATTAAATAGTATATGCTCAAACCAATGTAAATTACTTTTAATCTTTTACCAATTTATAACTCGGTTGCATCTAACTGTGTATAACTTCACCAAGTTCTTCATCATCTCCTTATAAACCTCAATAACATGCAGCAGTAGACAGAATATTGAAAACCTTAAAATCCAACATATATCAGCACTTCGGCAGCTGCAGGCTGCAGCTAAGAGCCTCAGACTCAATACACAATAGTCAATACCATATAGCCCATTGCAGGATATGAGCACGACAATTCTCAAAACCTGAATAGTCAACCTTAAAACCAAAAACCCAACAGGAGTAATGAGTTTGCATCTCAGATTCTCAATTCTCAGAGCCCAAACATTCAAACAACATCAAAAAATCTATCATCACGACAACAACACCAACGACCAACAATATGAGCAGGACAGCAACCAATAACAGCAAAACAAATTACTAACAGTCGTACCATCTGCAATAGCAACACTATCAACAGGACAACAACCAAAAAAACTTATCAGGAAGGCAACAATCAATTAACAATGGTCCAACTGTCCATCACTCCAACTCCAACACCGACAACAATATTATACATTTATACCAACAGCAGTTATCTCACGATAAGAGCAAATGAGAAACCCACTAATAGTTATACCGGCAACACCAATACACCATTATACCAACACCAGCAACACCATTAAACCAATTCTTATACCAACATCATCTATTAGAATAGTCATAACACCAGCCATTTAAATTAACATAAAGCAGAGAAGAAGAAATTAATCAAAACAATGAAAGATAAAGCCACCAACAGTCAGCATCATGCTTAACATTAACAACATAAAGCATTGAGTCATCCAGATTGTCTCATTTCGCAACATAAATTAGAACACTAGACCAATGTCTCAAAAGGTTAAGATGCTGAATTCACTGAGTCATTCATAACTCTCGTTTGATTTCCGTCTAGTTGGTACGTCTTGCCTTAGGCCTCTGTTATCTTCAAAAAAATTTTAACTCACACATTCAAGAAACTTTTGTTTTCTTGATTGAGAATCCTTGACATATTCAATGCTCTCACGCACCTTCATAACAGATGAATCAATTTCTTTCAAACCTTCCTGCACAATAAGATTTATTATATATGCACAACACCTGATATGGAAAAATTGACGATTGCACAGAAGACCATTTTACAAATTGAAATGATTTCGTAGAAAATCAACAGAAACAGTATTTGCAGAAGCATTGTCTAAAGTGATGCTAAAAAGCTTGCTATCAAGTTTCCATTCAACCAAAAATTGTTGAAGTTTCTCAAATAATGCTAGTACATCATGTGGAGGTGGCATGAAACCGAAATTTATCACCTTTTTCTGCAACCTCCAATTATTATTAATAAAATGTGCAGTCAAGCAAATAAAACTATCTGTGTTGATGGAAGTCCATAAATCAGAAGTTAAATATACTCTACCCTTACAACTAGATAGAAGGGCTTGGATTTGAACTTTTTCCTTAATAAACATCTTCTTGCAATCATTTCTTGCCGTGTTTCTAGAAATAAACTGCAAATCAAACCGTAAGTAATAAAGTAATATTCTAAAACCTACCCACTCCACACACTAAAATGGTAAATCATGCATGACTATACATGCAGTAAATAAACTACGAAATTCTTCATAATCAAATTTCTTTTCAATCATCGAAATAGATGTGCTTGAGTTACTTTGAAGTATAAGTTGACCAGTATCATGAGAGTTCTTTTTCTTATAGTTCTGCAAGTGGCGTCTTCAATTTCATGTACAATTTTTACTATCACATAAGTATGTTGCACCACATTTCTTATATTTACAACGATGTTTGACATCATCTGCAAGTGACAACATTTCAAAATGCCCCCATACCGTGGAAGTCGACCTCCTTTTCGTTTTATGAGCACTTCCCTCATCTCTTGGAATAGGATTGTTCAACTCATCACAATCACATTCCACTTCATTATCAGTAGGAACAAGCACATGCTCATTATGCAAAGAAGAATTACTTGCAACAAATATATTAGAATCCTACATCTAAACGCAAAATTGTACTCATAACATCAACAACATGCATCAATAATTCAAATAGTCATCATCACTTGATCACTATGATACTATCAAATAAATATTGCAAAATTTCATCCTATTCTTCATATTCCATAACAACGTAAGTACATAACATGATAAGACAATATGCTTATATAACTATCAACAAAGCATCAACTTATTCAACTACAATACAACATGCATCAACAACAATACAACATTATAGCAAGCCGCCAACTCCAGAAGGCCCAAGCGACTAAGCCCTAATCTCAACAGCTAGAGGAAAAGCAGAAAATTTTAATAGTACAACACTAAACTACACTCTAACAGTGTAACAGAACAACAACAATGTAAAAGTTGAATAATAGCAAGCCCAAATCCAATATTCCAACCCGTGCATGGCTTGCGATATAGCAGGCTAGCAACAAGAAGCTCGATTTGTCGGTCATGGCACATATACTCATAACTCATAAGGAAGAACTTATAAGAATGAAGGAAGCAGCATAGTCCAGAAAACCCATCACACGACTCACACAGACCAAATTAGGGCAAAATGAAAGAACAAATCCTCCATAAAAAATTTTTAAAAAAAATCTAAAATAGAAATCAAAACCGCCAACCACCATCACACCAACACTTCAAATAACTAAGAGTTATTCAAGATATTACCAACCGTTGCAAGTCACAACCGAGAAATGGAGAAAGGAAGAGGATTCAAGGAAGAATTCCAAAGTCAGATGTTTCACCAGAGTCGAGAGGTCGATACTCGAGAGAGGATTAGAAGAAGATATTAAGAAGTGAAGAAACCTCCATCAGTCCAGCTCCTCCACGTCCACAACTCCACCCCAGTGCCAGAGCGAGGAGAAATGAAACCCTAAAACGAGAAAATTGAAATCTCGATGCCTCAAACCGTCGAACTCGTAGCTCCATATTTTAACACCATTATAAGCTTCGCAGGTTATTCGGGTTGACCCGCTGGTCGACCCGTTTCCTTCACAGGTTGACCCAAACCCGGATTTTTCGGGTCAGGTTCGGGTCGGGTTTTCGGGTCGTGTCAGAAATTGACACCCCTAATTTAGAATTCAAATTGGATCTAATTCAAATCAAACCCCAACCCAACCTACTAACCCATTTAGATACCACTAACTCCTTAACTCCAACAAAAAATTTTCAAATGAACTAAGCAACATTAAAAGCCTTCTCAAACAAACATTACCTTATCTAAATGAGATCAAAAGTTATTAACCTATATCATAATTTTTATATATTTACATCATATTTAAATTTTAATATTTATTTATATGTCATTTTAACATCATAATTATTTCAAAATATAAACATATAGTTCTCTACTTATAAACATTTTAGTATCATATTTCTTTTTTCACCTCTTAAATTTTTTATACTCCAAATCTCTCAAGTTTAAGAAACTATTTAGTTGGTAGCAAAATAAATGCAATATAATCTCAAGTTTAAAAGCAAAATGAAAGCACTTAAGGCATGGAGAAGTTGAAAAGCAAACCCAAGAAGGCCTATCAATTAAATTAGAAATTAACTTTATTTAATTGATTTAATTTTATTTAATTGATGTGATAAGAATATTAATAATTAATTACTTAATTTATGACATACTTAACAATTATTTTTTAATGAAATGTCTTAATTATTAATTAATTAATTAACCTTGTAATTAATAATCCAATAATTATATAAAATAACAATTAAATAATTAATTTTAAAATTAACATTTAATAAGATGTATATAAAATAATAATTAATTAGAATCAATAGAAGACTTTAGAAATTAATTAAAAATTTAATAATATTCTTAGAAATTAACAAAGTATTTAAATAATTAATTAAATCATTTAATCATTAAACTAATTTCTAATTATATTATTTATAATTATAATTTAATGATCATTATTAAAATTAAAATTAGTAGATAATTATTATTTTAAATACATATTTAAATTGAAATATAAATTAAATTTAAATTTTAATAAACTAACCACCCTAAATCCTAAAATATGTTGTAAAACAATTTTTTAGAATTTATCAACCTTTAACATATGTCATACCAAATAATTTTTAAAATTTAATATACTCAAATTTTACTAAATCACACTAAAATTAAATACTAATTACTGTTGACAGACGGCCCCTTAAAAAATAGGCCAAAAACAAATGTCCTAACTTTTAACCTAGAAAGATCAATAAGGGGCTGTTTGGTATTTGATTGGATTAAGTCATAGTTTTTATTTTTTTTACCCCCCTACGCTTCGTCCTCGCCTGCTTCGCAAGGGTATCGCCTTATCCGCTTCGAGACGGTTCCCCTCTTAGGGGTGTAAGTGAGCCGAGCCGGCTCGCGCGAACCGGCTCAAACTCAACTCGTTTATGGGATCGCGAGCCAAGCTCATTTAATAAACGAGCTCGAGTTCGCGCTTGAGCCGGCTCGACTCATGAGCTCGCGAGCAGGCTTGATTAAATATTAATATTTTAAAAAAATTATTTTATTTATTAAATTTAAATATTAAAAAAATTAATAAAAACTACTTAAGTTTTATTTAAATGTTAAACATTTCTTCTTTTTTTTTTCTAAAATTTGACTAATTTTTAAAAATCTCGTCTAATTTTTAAAAATCTCACATAAATTTAAAAATTCACGCCCATGTCTTGCAAGCCGACTCGAGCTCGCCTGTCAAGCTTGTAATTAGGATTTACAATGAGACGAGCCGACGACTTGAGCTCGCTTTCCAACTAACGAGCCGAGCTTGATAAGGGCCTAGACTCGACTCGTTTGCACCCCTATCCCCTCTCCAACCGAAGCCGACTCACTCTCCCCAACTTGCTCTTATGACCCTTCCTTGTGGACAATAGTTCAAGCTAAGAAGGAATGTAAGAAGTTGGTTTATAGCCAAAGAAAGGAGGATTCAACCTCAAACATCGCACAAGGTTCCTCCCCAACGCTTCGTCCTCGCCCGCTCCGCTAGGGCTTTACCCTAGCCACTTCGAGGTGCACATTTTTGGGAAGTTTATTCTGTTCCTTTAGTTTTCTTGTCATTCAATGGATGTGGTTCTTCTATGCATGAGTTTCCTCCACCGACTTTGTTGGATGACAGCTAATCAAATTCGTTTGAGCTATCCTAGCTTCCTTTGTGGTAAAAATGATTCTAAGTCATTTATTGATGCTTTGGCCGATGGCTCTCCAATGTCTTTCCCGCCTCTTAAAACTTCAACCTATCGAAGTTTGCCATCATTGTGGATTTTGAAGAAGGAAATTTTCGCTCTTGCTGCTCCCTTTGAGAGTTTGAGTTTTCTTTGGTCGAAAAAATTTCGATTAAGCAATCTTTTTTGGATTCAATCAGAAAGTTCTTCTTTAATCTTAAGCTTGCTGGTGAAATTTATGTTACTATTTTGGATGTGAAGCATGTGCTGATAAAACAAAGTGATGTATATAATTGTTTTATGAAATTAATTAAGTGATGTCTTTACTTAGATTTATTGATTCAATCTATTATTATACCTATTTGAGTATCCTTTTCTAATTTGTGACCCCACCAATTCTCCCATTTTTGGTCGACCTCTGCTCATTGACAATGCAACTGTTGTGGGCTCTCACCCCTCAATTGCACGGGTTTTGATTGAACTGGATGTCTCAAAATGCTATTCCAATTATGTTTGGATCAGTATGAATAACTTGGGGTATGTTCATTTATGTGATCTTTATAAAACTTTCGGTCATGATAAAAAGAAATGTTGTATTTTCAATCCTCAAATTTGCATGTCAAAACTTGTATCTATTGAACCTCATTAAGTTAGCTCTCATGGGAATATTGTTGATGGTTTGAAAACCATGGATAATTTAGCTACCCCTAATGTGATTTGTGCTACTTTGTTAGATAATGGTCATGGTATTGTTGAAAATGCCGATGTTGTTGATCACAATGAGAAGGAAGTTGATCAATCGAATAGTGCTTTTCCTGATATTATTTTGCCTCTGCTTGAGTCGATTGCTCCATTGGGGAGGGCGATTGAGAATGATTCGATGATCTCTATTACTTATGCCTCCTTCAAAAAATTGTGGAGTTATTTTGTGTTGTGATGATGGTAATGTGGTTGACATTGTCTTGGTGGCTTCCCCTCAGGGCGAGATTGAGATTATTAGTTCTAACATTGTTGATCTTGTTGTTGATAATGAGCTAATGAATGTGAATGATAAAAAACTTTGTGATGTTAATATGAGAGTGATGAACATTGATTTTAATGAGTTCGATCCTTCTATTATTTCTCCTATGATGTCTCTTGATCTGATTGTGCCAATCTCCTCTATGTGACTGAGCATGAATGAACACATTGTTGATGTTCCAGTTGCTTCTATCTGATAATGCCTTGTATGCTCATTTAGGTGTGAGATTGGGGAACAATATTTTGGAGCAAATTGATTGAATTGAAGGCTCTCTATCCTTTCCTTCAGAGAATGGTGAAAAGAAAGTGTTTGATAAGGATAAATTAACTGATCTGAATGAAATTTCTGTTCATACAGTCGTTCAGATGAATAAACGTAGAAAGAAGAAATTCAAAAAATATATGTTTTTTGAGATTGGCTTTGGTGGCTCATGGTTTGGAGATGTGAGGTTACCGTTGTTGCACCAATTTTTTGATCTTTGGACTACAACTTTCGCTGGCATTATATCTTTGGATATAGACATTTGACTGTTGTGCATTTTGTGATTGCCTCTAACTCTTTTTTTTATTTGCTTGTGACTGACCTTTTTATACTATCTTGATTTTTATTTTCAGGTGGATTCCAAAGCTCTTAAGTTTATTTCTTTCAAATGCTCTATTTTAACAATCTTTGGAGTCATTCTGAACTTTCTTTTTTTTTTTAACTCCATTAACATGTAGGTAAAATCACACCAAGTAATGACAATTAGGGGAGCTTGCTCTTGCTCATTGTCAAGTAACCATCTTTCTTTCTTTCGTGCGCTTCTTCGACGAAGAATTTAAATTTAGGCGGATTTATTCAGGAAGGCTTCGGATTTATGCGACCTCAAGAAAACCATCTTGGCTGGATTTACCTTAAATCCTGCTTAAAATCTACAGACAAATCCGATACCAAACAGCCACTAAACATTAAGGGGCTATTTGGTAGAATTTAAAATTTCATTTAAGTAAGATTTCGTAAATCCTTCAAATCCAAAATTTTTGAAATCCTGAGGGACCTGAAAACTGTTTGGTAACATTCATGATAAATCCAATTAAATCTTTTGTGACTGTTTAACTGTTCATTTTAGAATTTAAGACGATTAAAAAGTTAACATACATTATTAAAATAATTAAAGCACAACAAAAAAAATTTAAATAAAAAATATCAAAACTTTATTAATACTAATTAATTATTTAATTATTATTTATAATATTTTATAATAAGTTTTTAAATTTTAGATCATATTTAATTCTATTAATTATTTTAAAATAATTAAATATTTAACTAATAATTTTATCATATTTTAAATTATATTAATTAAATTATTCAATAATTAGAAGTGTTACTTTTTCCCTTCGCACCTAAAATTTTCAAGAGTTCTTCGTCGCTGTTCGACTTTGCTCCTTCGACTACATTACCTTCCTGTTGGATCGGAAGTTACGACATTTTTTTATCTGAAGCAACAACGGGAGCTCGCTTGCTGTGAAGAACTTTCTCCCTTTCGCGCGCTTCGTCGGCCAAATCCCGTAAATCCGCCGAACCAAAGGATTTCGGAAATCCGGGATTTAGAGGGAATAGGCGGAATTTTCCATCCACGGAGGATTTCGTTTGCCGTGAGATTTGGATTTGCATTTTAGGCCGTTTGGCTGGATTTCGCCTAAATCCGGCCTTAAATCCGCCTAAATCCGCATACCAAACAGCCCCTAAATCTCAACCCTAGCATCCAACTTATCTGACTCCAAAATCTTCTTTATTCAAGTAGTTCCAAACAATGAACAGAAATTTTAAAAAAACATCAAAAATATGAAGAAAATGATTGTTGAGATCCTCACAAATAAGCGAAACCCAACTGCCCATTTTCACCATAATCAATTTTGCAGGAAACACTTTCGGTTAAGATTGCATTATATGAGCAAGAGCCGATACACACTATCCTGCACTCATCAATGCATTTTTAAGAAAAAACTGAATCAAATCAAGTAAAATAAAATCCATCAACTCAGTGAAAGAAAAATTAAAACAAAATGAATTTCTTGAAAACATTCTTGCTAGATCACTGAAATTAGAGCTCCGGATCTACGAAAAGAATATGGGGAGAAAGATTGTTGAGTAATCGAATAAAGAAAAATAACCCAAAAGTCCATTCTCCCTTACAGTCAATTTAGCAGGGAACGCTCGGTCACAAATGCACGCGATAAAGCAAAGCACCGATACATAACTCCTGCAAATATATCGTAGCAAGATCCGACGGATCGAGAAACGAAACCAGAAATCTTTCGTAATCAGAGCACCATATATTCTAAAAAGAAGTAAATGAAGCGAACTAACGCTTCCATGGATTCTAGCGATTAGACGGAGCCTATATAACACGCCGAATGCTTTAATGAAATGCTATAACTAGAAAATAATTTGAAGATGCAAGGTATACGAAGATTCAGTGGATTCGACGAGTAAATTTACATAAAGAGGAGAAACTGGAACAGAAAAACACTGCCGCAACTAAGAGGAGAAGAGAAATAGCCCCTTGATTCTGCCGCCCACTAAGGCTCCAAGAAACCCTAGATCATTACAGCCGATGATGTTGAACAGAAGGAAAATATGTATATATAGCGAGTGGCGAGGTAGCCCAAACCGGTTTAAGCCGTTCTCAATTTGAACCGTTCGGTGGTTCGGGTCAGATCGACCCGTCCATGGCATATGAAAATTTGGATTCAACTCATCTATGTATTTACCTTAAATTTATAACTCAGCCCAAAATTTCTCAAATATCGAGCTTTATAGTATTTAATATACACATTCTTTATGTAATTGTATTATGCAACTAATACTATAATTACTTGTATATCCAATGGCGAGGGAGCCCAAGCCTATTTAAGTTGTTCTCAAAGCATTTGTTTCACTACGTGGGGTCGGCTATATAAATCATTTTTCTTCATTGTGTTATTGTTAAGAGTCAAATTCTCATTTAAGTCTTAAAAAAAATGATCATTTTTAATCTTTTCCTAACCAAATATTTTTAGGTCTACATCCACATTTCCTAACATAAGCCAAATCTAATACATCTACTTTCCTAAATGATTCATCGGAAGGCCTCCATTTTATGTGACCAAATCATCTAAGGTGACTCTTTGTAATCTTGTCTTCCACTGGAGCTACTCTAACTTGTGAAAAATTATTTAATAACTCACAAAATCCCATGAACATAATTCAAATAATTTATTATATGGATAATTATATTGATTCAGTTAACCTTAATATATGTTTACTCTCTAGAGTCATTCATTTTGAGTATTGCACTTATACTAGTGACTCCCTTTTTGCCCCCACAGCAAGGCTGCGAAGCCCTTACAAATATCTTCCATCTCCTCTGTGTGGTGGAGTAGCTGAATCCCTTTCACATTCTTGGCACGGTGGATTAGCTGAATCCCTTTCACTTTCCCGATACAATAGAGTAGTCGAATCCCTTTCACCTCCTTGATACGATGGAGTGGCCGACGAAGAAACACTTCCCAGAGTTTCCCTCAATCAAAGACATTGACTTTGGAGGAAGAAGGTGCAATATCACATAGCAACCATATGTAGAAACCCCTATCACACACACTCTTATCTCAGAAGAATCTTCTCCCTCAATACCTCATCTCATTCTCTTTCCAAAGTAATTCTCCCTCTTTAAGCCCTTCTCATAGAAGTTTTTCCTTGGAAAAAATGGAAAAAGAATCCATAAGAAAAATTAGGGATGAATTTTAAATAAAGGCTCAAATTAATCCTAAAATTTAAGTTAGTCATTTCGATTTATATAATACAATAATGAATCATACATTAAAATTACTTCAAAAAATCCAAATTTTTTTAGCACGACGGATGAGTCACAATACAAAATGTTCAAATACATCATTCTAATTATACATTATAATACTTAGATCATATGGTACGATTAGTTTATTATTCTTAAGATTGTATAGGATGATTTTAAGGACGATCAAACATCATCTTTGCCAATTGTCTAGTATGATTGGCATCGTACAATATGAATAGTTCAATAGATCAAGTTTAGTTCATGATGATCCTTGAGATGATCGAATTTCATCTCTTCCAATCATTTAGTACAATCAACATTGTATTGTACAATCTACCATATTGATTAAACATTGATGTATTTATGCAATTCATTTTAATTATTATATAATTTCTATTATATTTGAATATTTTTAATATTTATTATTTATTATGTTATTAAGTCTATACTACTATTAAAGTGCAGCTTGTGATTCTCCCCATACATCATCCTGGCCGTTAAAAAATTTAATCTTTATATCCATAATTCATTTTCTTAATCATTTATCCTCATCTGCTTGCGAATCATAATCCTACTTTTCTTCTTTCAACGCATCCCTCCTTTCTCTTCGCATCCCTGCACTCTTCGTTCATATCAAAGCATCCTTACACGAAATGTCGCTTTCATTGTTGTATATACTTTCATATGCTCGCTACACTAAAATTGTCTGCTCCTCTCCCTTTGATTCGCATGAACGCTCCCCCATCAATATACATCTTTTAGGCTTTGAAGGTTTCTGCTTCTCTTTCATTTGGGCTTATGATGTTGTGGCCGCCGCTTTCAAGACTTCCTATGTCAGAGTGGTATCAAAGCTTAGAGCTCGAGTGGGATGGCGAATTGCACTAATCGGGTATGGGGCGATGACTATCGCAACCTGGACAACTTATGGAAGATCAGCTTGGCACGACAACTGAAATATTTGGTCGCAGAGCATTTCATGTTTTCAACTGAAACGCTCAAGGAGCTATAGGAAATTAAGTCTATGTTACATATCCAACTTCCAAATTGAGTTCCACAGCCGGCAACCATACCCTCTATGAGGAGGGGTTGTCAAGTCGAGCGAAATCCACGGTAGTTTAAAGCGGCAATTCAAGACAATACAAGCTCAGAGGATGAAATGAAAGCTTACTTGGATCCCGCATTAACTGATTCTAGTGAAGAAGAACTTCGACATGATCGGTTGAGACATCGTGCCATTGAACGCTCCCTCATCTCACAAACATCACAGTTCATATTTTGGTGGATGATATTGAAGTGTGAAGTGAAAATTTATATTTTAGATATGAGACTTATCGGATGGTAAGAGCAAAGCATCTAATATTTAGTGCTATATTGCAGCCTTATCTATTTGTAGGTACAAATGGGTGAAGGCGACGATGCTTTTTATTATAAGATTTTTGAGGTCTAGTCTAGTTCATAATGTTTAGAATGGTTATGGTTAACCCTTGAAAAATTCAACATATTTTCTTCCTAAAAGAAAGACATTTAATCGAGAGGTTAACACAACTATATGTGTAAGATTATTAGACCCTATGGAATATTAATTGATATTATTTTTTATAATGATGATAGATTTTTTCAAATTAATAAAGCGTATTTAGAAGGGTGTGAAGACAGTTGAATTTCAGTATACCTTTTCTCCAGTAAAATAATGACTAGTATGAGAGGATTATAAAAATGCTAAGGATTTATTCAAAATGCCCCGCCATCACCATTCACGAAAATGCCCCGCTCCTCGTTACTATGTATTTTTTTAAACAGATTTCATATATTCATGTGTACATTCATTAAATTTTTATTAATCTCTATAGTTTTTCAATTTTAAGTACATAGTGGTTATGCAGTAAATATATATTGATCTCTAATTCATTATTCTAATTCTGGTATTTTGTATTTTTCAACTATCCATATAGCTTTTTTATTCATTATTTTGAGAGCTTATCCATAATTACATTGAGGTTATAAAGTTATTTAATTCATCTGTACAAATTTATTAAACTTTGGTTGTTGTTATAACTTGTACTAATGCATATATGAAATGTTATGAATCATGCCCTCATGTTAAAGTATTATAATTGAATTTTTTTTATTTAATTCATGATGATAATAATTTGTTTTATTTCTTTTTAATACATTAATTTTTGATGCAGACTGCGTACTTCTCTTTGTGAACAAGATGAAAAATTGTTAATGTTTGTGAGTTTGTCTTACATTCAAATAAATTTACTTATAAAAATTACATTTATGTGGAATAATTTTCCATGCAAAGTAGTGATGGATTTATTGTCATTTAACAATTGCTTAGAGCTTACACAATTTTTTTAATTGCAATATGGTTTTTTTTCCATTTACAATTTTAACAATTACTTAAATTATTTTTATTTTCATTAAATTTTAATTTATTTTGTTTTCTCTTTGTTTAATGCTTGTTAGTATCATTCATTTAATTTGTTTTTCAAAATTTTTTTATCATTTAATCTATCAATATTGCAGTAAATTTTTATAGATATATTTGATATGGAGGGTCAAAGGAAAAAAGAATATCAAAGACAACGATATGCTAAAATGTCTTTTGAAGAAAAAAAAAACGTGATATTAATATTGCTAGAAAAAGAAAAAAGCAATTTTCTAATTTAAAAATTGCTTGTTTGTCATCGACATCAAATTGTTTAGGTTTCTTTTTACTAACCTAAATTTATTATGTTATTTTTAATTTATATTTCTTAATAATTAATATGTTTTATCTTCTAATAAACAGATATAGAAGCATCTAATATCAATGATGTTAATATTGATTACGACTCAAATTTATCAGAATTACACTTTCTTTAACAACAACGTTCATGTTGTTATTGTAATGCAAAACTATTCCACTTTGAACCACCGATATTTTGTTGTTATAATGGAGAAGTCGTGCTTACTCCGACAATTATTCTTGATCAACTATATAAATTATTCAATTCATGTTCACCTGATTTAAAAGAATATAGAAGTAAAATCAAAGCATATAACAGTATATTTGCATTCACATCTTTCGGAACCCATATAAATACAAATTTGGCAAATGCGAGACAAGAAATTTACACAATTAGAGCTCAAGGTCTAATTTATCATAGTCTACCTCCTATTATAAAAGGTTCAAATGGTTTATGCTACTTTCAATTATATATTTATGACACTGATGCTGAAACAAACAATCGAATGAATGTTATTGAAGATTTAAATCTTTCAAAAAAATTTGATAAATAAATTGATGGATATACTTTCTATAAATCCATACACACAATTCTTCAGATCTTTGAATAATAGAGATATGTTGGAAAACTTACAAATATGCATTAGATCTGATGTGAGAATAGATCAAAGGGTTTATAATGCAACTATAATATCACAAGTAATAGTAATATGGATTGAATGATAAAATACATGTTGCATTGAATGTGATATCATATTAACTTCATATTCTGGGACATATCGTAAAATCAAGCATTACTTTGGATGCTATGACCCTTTGCAATATTCAATTATATTCCCAAATGGAGAAGTTGGATGACATCAAAATATAAATCGAAATTTGATATTTAGAAGGAATGAAGAAATAACAATGTCGTTAATAAGATCATCTCTAATAGATGAAGAATTATTTAGCCAACAAGAAAATGGAATGTCACTAAATTTTTTATATTGATATATAATAATTAAAATAATTTTAATTATCATAATTAATGTATTTATAATATTTCAAGTATCAAGAAGAAATCAAAATAAAGAGTTTCATGTATAGAATATTATAGTTACAAGCTTCAAATTTGAGAACATAAGAAATCAATTATTTTGTATGCAGGTATATTACTACATCAGTTTGTTATCGACATATATGTGAAGATTGAAATAAGTTGCTTAGACTTTTTTACAGACAAAATCAACATACAATACGATCTGATTTGTATAAAGGGATTATTGATAGTGTAACTTCTGGAGAAACACAAAGTAATAATACTGATAAAAGAATTGTACTTTCACCTTCATTCATCGACGGACCTCTTGATATGCGGCGAAGATATTTAGATACCATGGCTCTTTGTTAATGATTTGGAAAACCAGACTTGTTCATAACAATAACATGTAATCCTGATTGACAAGAACTTTATAATGAGTTTAAGCCAGGTCAAACGGTATAAAATAGACCCGACCTAACAATACATATTTTCAGGGCTAAATTACAAGATTTAAAGGATCAATTATTCAAGAAATCAATTTTTTAGAACTGTAATTATCCATATATATCAAAAAAGAGGACTTCCACATGCTCATTTTCTAATTATCTTGGATATTCCATTTAAGATATCATCTCCAATACAATTTGATAGATATGTATCTACAGAGTTATCAGATCCTTCAAAATATAAGAGTCTACATGAGTATGTTGTAAAACATATGATGCACGGTCCCTATGAAAATTTAAACAAGAAAAAATGCTTGCATAATAAATGAATTATATAAGATTAAATATCACAGATCTTTCTCAAACCAAACTATAATTAGAGATGACTCATATCCAATTTATCGAAGAAGACAAGATGGTCATCAAGTAAAAGTAATAAATTATTTCTTAGACAATTGTTGGGTTGTTCCTTACAATCTATATCTATTATCTAGATATAATTATCACATAAATGTTAAGATATGTTCCGGTATCAAAGCAGTGAAGTATATTTATAAGGGACATGATAAAATTTCAGTGGCATTTTCACATAAAAATGGAGAACAAGATTTTGATGAAATTCGATAATATCAATATGACAGATGGGTATCAGCACCAGAAGCATTCTATAGAATATTTAAATTTGATTTAAATGAGATGTATCCATCAGTGTGTAATTTACAACTATATTTAGAAGACCATCAATCAGTTTATTATAAAGAATCAAGATTTGCTTGATATATTATGAACCGACATTGGGAAAAAAACTATGTTGATTGAGTTTTTTAGTCTCAATAAAATTATTTCAGAGGCAAGAAGTATTTATATAGAGAAATTCCTGAAAAATATGTGTGGGATATATCAAATAAAATATGGAAGATGAGGAAAAATTATGAGTAAATCGGTCGTGTAAATACAACAAATTTATCAGATGGTGAAAGATATTACCTCAGAATTTTGTTAAATCATGTATATGGACCAACTTAATTTTCAAATTTATTACGAGTTCATGGAATCCAATACTCTACTTTTAAAGAAGCTGCAGAAATGTATGGTTTACTGGAAACAGATGCTTATATATCATATTACTTAAATGATGCATCAAATTATCAAATGTCAAATGCGCTATGACAATTATTTGCTATTCTTCTCGTCTACTACGAGACAACTAATATTCTTCAATTATGGAATGAGTACTACATAGATCTATCTCATGATTATCAAACCATTAAGGATATTTTTTATGATGTTTGCGAGTCAAAAATATTATTGGATATTAACTTATTTCTTGAGAGAATGAGAAAGTCTATTGATGATTTTGACTTGCCTGAATTGCCACAAGTCCAAGAGATCTTTCATGATTTAAATGATGAGCTCAATAATAAAAAAATATCTGAAGAGTGAAATATCATTACTCTAGTTGAATATATAAATATAATAAATATAATAAATACACTCAATTCAAATCAGAAGAATGCATTTGAAGAAATTATCAATCGTGTTAATCAGAAACGTAATGTCATGTTTTTCATAGATGGTCCTAGAGGTACAGGTAAAACATATATGTATCATACTATTCTTTCAACTTTAAGAAATGATGGTCATACAACAATCGCAACAGCTACATCAGGAGTAGCAGCTTCAATATTGCCCGGAGGTCGAACAACACATTCAAGGTTCAAAATACCTATAAATTCAACATAAACAATGTTATGTGCAATTACCAAACAAAGTGGACTTGTTCGGTTACTTAAATAATCAAATATTATAATATGGGATGAAGCTCCAATGATTAAACAAACAGTAATTAAAACTTTAGATAAAACTATGAAAGATATTATGAATAGTTTTATTTCTTTTGATGGTAAAGTTATTGTATTTGAAGGTGACTTCTGACAAGTATTACCAGTTATAAGACATGCATCAAGATCAAAAACTATTAGTTATAGCATGGTTAAGTCATACTTAGGACAAGATATGAAAGTTTTCAAGTTAAAAGAAAATATGCGGGCAAAAACAGATCATTTATTCAGTGATTTTATTCTTATAATTGGAAATGGAGATGAAGAGGAAAGTGAAGATGGATTAGTGCATATTTCAAATGAAATGGTGATAGAATATTCAAATAATGAAGCTTCATAAGATTTATTAATATGTACTATTTTTCCTTCTCTATGTGCTTATTTTTTATCGTCGGAGTACATTATGGAAAGATTAATTCTTGCCACTAAAAATGAGTATGTTGATAATTAAAAGCTTATTAATATTTTTTTAGGTGATGAGTTTACTTATTTCAGCTTTGATAGTGTTAGTGATAATTGTTATAATCTTTATCAAGTTGAATTTTTAAATTCATTAACACCAAATGAATTTCCTCCTCATTGTCTTGTTATCAAGATAAATTATCCAGTAATGCTACTAAAAAACTTAGATCATTTAAATGGTTTGTGCAACGGAACACGAATGATTTATAAATCATTTAAAAATAATGTGATTATTATAGAAATTTCAATGGGACAATTCTCAGGGAAAATAATTATAATACCTCGGATTCCATTATGTACAAGCGATGATGAAGTTCTTCTATTTAAATTTCAGATAAAATAATTTTCATTATATTTGTGCTTTGCAATGACTATCAATAAAACACAAGATCAAATGATTACTAATGTTAGGATTTACCTTCCACATAATATTTTCTCACATGGGCAATTATATGTTGTATTATCAAGAGGTATATCAATGAGCATAATAAAATATTTATAATACCAGATAAATATACTTTTTCATAAGATTCTTACACAAAAATATTGTTTATAAAGAGATTTTCACATCTATCAAATAATTAATATGTATGTATATATATTTAAATTAAGTATTATTTTATTATTACTTTCATATTATAATATATTTATCTAAAGATTTGTTTATAAATTTTAATGAATAAATTTGTAATTCTATTAATATCAGGTTAAATTTAATGGATTCATCAAGTTTTATCAAAAGTTTATCTCTACATCAATGTTATTGGAGTATTACAGTTGTAATAACTCAAATTGATAATGTTAGAGTTTTCAAATCTAGACAAGGAAAGATCCAGAAGCTTACTTTAATGGATAAAGAGGTAATTAAATTTTATAAAATTTCATTTCAATGAATATTACTAATATTATTTTGAAAGAACACTAAATTTTTATGTATTTTTATTATCTTCTAAAAAATTTTGTTATTTTTTATTTTTTAGGGTTAAAAAATATATGTCATCATGTTCAATGAAATAATTGACAAATTTTGCTACATATTGGAAAGACTTATATTTTATCAAATGGGCAAATCAAAATGACAAATAAAGATTTCTATAATGTCAATGAAAGTTTTGATATTATTTTAATCAGTATCTCAGAAATACAAGTTGCAATCACTGATGATATAGAAGCAGTAAGAAATAATTTATCGATAATTGAAGATATCAAGTTAAATTATTTTTTTTTAGGTAATTAAATATATATATATATATCTTATGTATTTCTAATTTTAATTATATTTTATGATATATCAGATTTCATACTCTCAACAATACAATCAACAACTTTAGAAATCAATCCAAATCTGCCATCATCAAAAAAACTCTTGGATTTGTATAAACTTCTTAATGCTTTACTTAAAACTGTTATTTCAACTGTCATTATTTTTACTTGTTAAATTTTTCAATTTACAAGTCCAATAAAAATATTTATCAACATACATCATCTTCTTTTGATATGTATTTGATGACATATCTACAAAATATCAACACATCTGAAAAATCATTGGGAGAGGTAATAAATATGATCAATTATTATTCTGATTTCTTTCTAATAAATTATTTTTTATACATTTCAGGTAAAGTACTACTCTACAGGAGTAGTAATAAAAGGACATTATCAAGAAGGAAATATATGATACAATTCATGCAATACATGTAAATCCAAAATTTTTTTTTTATTGATGGCATTGCAAAATATTCTAAATGTTCAGAAGAAAATCTTGAATATAGTTTGAGGTAAACTTTTTATATAATATTATCATATTTGAAATAAAAAATCTTAACTTTATAATATATTTCAAAAATATTATTTATACAGGTATCTTATCAAATTGCTTGTTGAGGATATTAGTTCAACTGCAATATTTACAATTTTTTATAATGAAGTTGAACAAATTATTGGCATACCTGTTACAAATTTAGAGAAAATAAAGGTATATCTATTTTATTACATTATGTTTATATTATAACTTATATATGCATACTCTTATATATTTTTTCTTTTTTAATGTAGGAAACCAACATAGAAGATTATAATAACATTATCACAAATATTTGTGATAAGGAGCTGATATTCTCAGTAAAGGTTCAAGATAAATAATATGGGAGTCGAACATTCCGTTCAATTACAGTTCAATCTATAAAAGAAGAATCTGATGAAGTTATTGAGATCGAACCTAAAAGAATCAAATTAGAAGAGCTTTAAACTTTCATATTTATTCATATTTGAATACATATTTTACTCTTGATACTCTAGATATTTATTTCTTATTTCTTCGTATCTCTCTCTCTACCTATCTTTTTTTATTGCAGGTTATAACAGCTTTGGATTTTTATAACAGATTTGAATCATTATTTTAAAGCTTAATGTTATTTTTTTCTTCTTCTGTTGCGATGAAGAAAACAATTAAAGAAAAGAATATAGAGTGGCTTTCTGAGCACATTATATAGAACATGATTTTTTTTTATAGAATCTTCGATTTGTTGAATTTCACTGCAACCCAATAACACTCCTTAATGTCAATCATTAGTTGTTCAAAAGATATGTGATTGTTTTAAAAAGAAGCCCTGATTGATATACTTGTGATGGCTTATTTAGGCTCAATTGCGTTCCATATTGAAGTTTCCACTATATACTGCTCTAGAGTAGAAATATTTGGTCAACCATATTAAGAAACATTTTTTTCACTTGAGTGATTTAGTAAGCTGAATGCTTGATTTTTTTTTTTGCATAAGATTGCTTGTTCTCATAACATCTTCATTTTTTTATCTATAGAGAATCTCACGTAACTTTTGCGACTTGATAAAAAATATTTATTAATGATGTTCATATATCTTACTCTTCAAGTACATCTATGATCTGGTGGAAATTCACCACAGGAAGAACAACGAATGCAGCCAATCTTCACTTTGTTGCCTCCAATGATGCAGGAACAGATAATGCCACACACTCTATTGGAACTTGGAAAATCAGTTGTATGGGCTTTTTTCCCTTTATTTTTTATAATTAGATTCTATGTTTAAGATAGATCATTTTTTAATAGGTAATTTTGTATTGAGTTCTAACCAACATATATATGTTTCGTTTGATCCAATAACAATGTACACTTCCTGCTTAATATTTCACCTTGTGTAACACGAAGGTTCTTTCTGCTTCATGTATTTTTTTTCCTTAAAGTCAAGAAAGGTACCTTTCATATTGTTAACTTTTAGAGAAGATGATGCAATGAAATGTTGACTAATTTATATTCTAATTAGGTGCTTCAATACACCCCATATGTGCAATTTTTTTAATTTTGAATTTTAATTGCTTGCTAGTTACAGCAAACATCCCAATGTTTTAGTTTAATCAATATTTTTCGATTACTTATTTGCCCTTTGCATTTTTCAACTTCTTCCTAAATTGATTTCACTCTCAAACGCCAGTTCTCACCCGCACTTAACCCTGACTAACTAATTCTTCCAATGATTCTTCAGGTATTGTGATGATACCGGAGCAGCTTGGATGGCCCGCTCATCACGGTAAACAATTAGCTGAAGTTACTGTATATTTCATAAGTAATATTGGAAAGCAGCAATCATGCAACGTTGCAGCATTTGTACCACTAGAAGAAAAAAACTCCTTCGCAGGTAACTGGTGATAATTATGTTTGCCTTTCTATAGCTCAAATTTCTCCTATAAGATTTTTAGGAGATATTGTGAATAATGTATTTCGTCAATATACATTAAAAACAGAATGCGAAATGGATAAAGTACTTGGCTACTTTCTCAAATTCAGAGGCTCGAGCTAACTTAGTGTATGATGCAGTAAGTTAAATAACGTTTTCTTGTTTTCTGTTCTCACTTGACATTTCTATTTTGTAACTTCCAGCATGAACTCACAGTTTCAACCAGAAATGCATATTAGTTGTTTTATATTCAACTGTTGTGTTCCTTTTAAGAATTATCTTTGGTTACTTTAAAATTAAACTTTCTAACAAATGTATAGCAATTCCATTGATCGATTTATTGTAGATTAAAGGGAACTACAATTGCTTAAGCAAAGCAGCAGCAAATCTCACAACTCTTTTCAAACCTGTTGTTGCTTTGGTGGATTACAACCAGATATTCCAACAGATTCGGCATAGCCAATATGAGTGAACAAGAGAGATTGAATTCAAATTAACAAAATAAAAATTGGAGCAAGAAACAAGAAATTACATAGAAATGTTGTTGAAGGCCTATGCAAACTTCTAGATATATCCATATTTTAATCATTGCCACAAAATTAGAAAATTAACTTCTAATTCCTGATATTCTTTGCGTACTTTTATCTTCCACATATTCAGAAATAAGGTATTTACACAAACAAATTAAAGGCAGTTGGCTGAATGTCTTATTTCCAGGTTTAAGTGTCTCAATTTCAGTTAAAATGCTTTATTTGTTGGTGAAATACCTTACTTTGGGTTGCATGAGAAGAAAAGTTCGACGCAAGTACAAATAATCAAGTATTAGTATTAGCACTTTCCATTTTAAAGTAACCCAAATATTCCACATTTCGCTATCATAGTGAATGAAGAAAAAGTTTGCTTGCCTTATGCCACATAAACTTATAAAGAAGAATATTCTTTATAAGTTTCTGAAACCAATCATAAATTGAATCATTTATTTATGCCATGATACATATGAAATGATTAATTTTTTTCATTTGGCAGGGCATGTGGACCTTTTCTAGAGAAAATTACAAATTGAAGGTGTCACCATTTGTATATTTACTTAGCTTTACATATAGGAAATCCAAAATGAGACTGACTTCGCTTGTGAACAGTATGTCTCTGATGCAGGAGGTAAAACTGTGGATGAAACAATCAGTAACCATAGCTACAATGTTTCAAATTCTGATGACATGGATGACCTTTATGCTCTCCTATGTTTGAGTTTTCTGAATAGATTTTTTGTTATTGGAAGATTTCGCAAAATAAGATTTGAAGCTGTGCTAATGGTTTTAAACTCAAAATTTGGCTTTTTGTGATCAGACAGTTGATGAGGTGATTGATCAAACTTTTGCACCAGAGCCTGCGGAGTACACTCTTTTGACATTGCTAGATAATTTCAATGTGAGCGATGATGCAAACTTTGACTTCTTGATAAATCATAGTCTGTGGAGATATGACAAAAGAGTTCAAAACTCTTCTGTCCTAGGTATGATTCTACTCTTTTTTTTTTTGGGTTTAGGGATTGATATGAGAACTGTCATATAGCTCTCAAATTTTAGTAGCTTAAATAGAAATGCATTTACTACAATTTCTCACATTGATAAGAGGAGAATTTTTGTCTAGGTACTGATGGAAACTAGGCTTAGCCAAGTACTTGGTTATAAATAACAAGGCTTAGGTTTTGTTTGGGACAGCTTTCTTACAGCTTCTTAAAGCAACTTTTTAGGATAGATATTAAAAATTTTGTAAAAAAAAAAGCTTTAAGAAGCAATAAGAAAGCCGTCCCAAACGATGTCTTACTTTTGTTTTAAGGAATTGAAAGAGAGGAAATAAAATTGAAAAAGCTTAAGGAATTCAATTGAAATTCATTTTAACACATTTGTTTAGGAAGCTATAAGCAAAATGTTTAATAGCTTATAACATTAATGATATGGTTGTTGTTATTTTATCATATGTATTATCGCTACTGGTATGATTGAGCAATCTCTCAGGCCCAGTTGGTATTTTAGTAGATCTTATTGAAATGTTCTTTCCCACCGAAAATTACCCTCTGACTTACTTCAGAAACATTGCTAAGGTTTGTTTCCTCCCCCATTCCTTCCTCTGATTCAAATAATTCCAACTGCTAAGGTTTGTTAACTAAATCCCATGCTTGTTTCTGCATGCTCAGCATGAAGGGGTGATATTAATAGGACCTGAGAGCATCTCCAACGGAAAATCTCATTTTTCACTCCAAAATGCAGTGAAACTGTAAAATGCCGTGATTCATCTCCAATCAGACTCCATTTTTCACCCTTTTGTAGGTAACAGTCGCCTCTTCTTTCCCGCGGCGAGTTCGGTAGAGAGGTAAAAATGGCGGAGATGAACAGTGCAACGCCAATATTGGCGTCCCACTGTTCACCCACAGCCAAATAGCAGAAATTTTGAGGTTCGATTGGATTGACGTCCCACTGTTCACCCGCAGCCAAATAGCAGAAATTTTGAGGTTCGGTTGGAGCTGGTCAAGAACGCCATTCAATCCTATGGAGTTCGGTTGGAGATGCCATGAGAGCTGCAACAGAAGCGCACCTCTGTGCCCTTGGATCCTGTCATAGTTCAGTGCTGATGAAGACACCATCATAGCTTAATGGGAACTTTTTATCTTTTATTTTTTTAATCCAGATCAATGTTATTCAGAATCCTTCTTCATTTCTATTTGATTGTATAACTCAACTCTATTGAAATGAGTAAAGGGATATATTTCTGACAAAATTGACAAAGTTAAAAAAGCCATAAGTGAAGCCCACTTATATATTTACAAAGTGCATCTTGCATATTTAAATAGTTTTAATAACTCAAAAAACTTATAAAGAAGATATAATAGCAGAGTCAATATTTATTTGCATTATCATTGGATAATAAAAATATTGACAAACAAATATATTAATAATCTAAATTTGTTCAAAATAAAATATTAGAGATGATTTGAGTGAATTATTATTAGTTTTAATAAAATGATTATGAAGGCATTTATTATTAATAATAAAATTTTATTTAAATTAATTGAAATGTTATTATAACTTGAACATAATAAAAAACAAATATATGATCTTGAACAAAATTAGAACTAGATATATATGTTCAATCCCTACATCAACTCGACAATAAATAAATTTGAACAAGAATGATATTTAGGCTTCGTTTGAGAAGAAATTATTCTGTGAGGAAGCTGGACACAGCTTTACATCCGGATGCCACGGTACCGTGCTGTGATACAATAAAAGGTGACGTGGTGCAATTTTTATTGGTCTCCGAATGGCATTCGGTGTCCGCACAAAATAACTTTTCTCGTTTGAAACAAATTTCTTACATGCGTCAAAGAGTACATGTGCACCTTAGTATTATGTTTTATTTGTGTTTTTGGGTGAAAAGGCAGGATCTAATTGTGAGTTTTTAAAGTCTACACATTGCTCAAAAAAGAAAGTGGCAGACAAGGAAATAAAAAATGAAAATAAGGCCAAGTAAACTCGCTTTTGCAAGCTTTAAAAGGTTGTTTTGTCAATAGAGACTGCTTACTATGAAGCAATGACAATTCTGAAGGACCACAATGTCTCCTTAGTTCTACTCAATTGTAGTTTTATGGCAACATTTCACATTATTTAACTAGGTTTAATATAAAATGTTATAACAAATTATTACTCAAATGGCTGAAAAATAAGATATTCACTATAACATGAATACTATTAAAAATCTAATTAATTTTTTTATTTTCCCATCATACTTTATTTATTATCAGTTCAAACATTAATAATAAAATATTAATAATATCTGTAAATTACTTATTTTTCAACTTTTCTAATATACTGTTTAATTTTATTTTAAATGTTAATATTATTTTAACTGTGAATTAATATTAAAATGTCAATATTAAATTAACAATAAATTTTAATATTTTCATACCTGGTATTTTATATTAATACATATTTTTCTAGAATATTTTTAAGAAATATATAAACGATCACTAATATTTATAATAATTACAATCAATTTTATTAATAACGCACATTAAAATAAATATTCTTTCTTTATATGCTTTGGATAAACTCTTCCACTATTTACCTTCTCCCACAATCCACTGCCTCTCATTTTGCTTTCGTTTGCATGACCTATAAATCTTTGCCTCTCCAACTCTCACGCCACCCAAAGCCAGCCGACCTCGCTCCCGACATCCTTGACCTCCTCTGACCCCTACAAGAAGCCTGATCTCTTCCCTTCAACCCACCTCCACCTCTCATCCAATCGATCATTGACATTCGAACGGTCACTACCACGGGCCATCTCTCACGCACATGTAACTTCTTTAATACCACATTTTTCCTTCTTACCTCCATCACTTACTCTCCTTCTTGCCCTCCATGTATCCTGCCACATTTTATATTCTTCATTCTTCTTCTTCTTCTTTTCTAATCTTTCTTTTCCTCCGTTTTTCCCTACCTCATCTTCCTCTCTACTTCTTCTTCTTATTCTTCTTACACTACGGGAAAACACGCGATTACCATCGGATTTTCCGGCGGAAAATTCTGGACGGTAATAAACGGCGCAGGTACCGGCGGATTTTCTCGTCGTAAAGTTTGCGTCAACCTTTCCAGCGCATAATACGCCGTAAATTTACCGACGCCGGTTCCGCCGGAGAAATTTTCGTCGTTTTATCCACCGATAATGGCCGGTTCATAATGCGACTCTAAGTACCGGCGGATATGGCGCCGGAATTATGACGTTTTTCAACGTCGATAACGATCCGTTTTTTCGCCGGTAGTACGTCGGAAACTGCGCCGGAGAAATTTCCGACGCAAGATTGGCGCCGGAAATAATTTATTGACGCGATCAAAACCGGCTTATGGATTTCCGCCGCAACGTGCGCCGGAAACTTATAGTTCCGTCGGAATATCTATGTTTTCCGGCGGATTTCGTCTGCCGGTAATATGGAGTTTTCCTGTAGTGTTACTCTTTATTTTCATGTCCTTCCATTTCTGTGCTTACAAATTCTTTATGATTAAATTTATATTTTTTAAATTTTTAGTCCTCTTATTTTGCAATAATTAAGAGCATCACAATGCAAAAATCTCACAACATAATTATTTCATCAATTTTTTTTTAAATAAAAGATGTGCTTTAAAAATACATTTTTTAAACTACTTTTAAGGAAAATTAAAGATTGGCATAAGCACAATCATGATTATTATGAGTTTTATTAATTCATTGTCCAATAAGTTCAAAAGCCATCTATACTTTTATATATCATACTTTTTTTAAATATAATATTATGATAATACAATATAACAATATGATTTATTTTTACCGTTAATACTATTATTATTAAATTACAATAATGTTTGGATAATGTTTGACTATGTGTTGTTACATAATAAAATTACTCTTCTTTAATAGTATAAAAATATGTCAATCATTTGATAAGATTACAATTAAGAAATATTAAACTACATAAATTTCATACACATTATATATATATATATATATAATTTTATATATTAAATATTGATTTTCTTTTAATTATATAGATTAATATGACTATAAAATTTGTGAGTTAAAATTCATAGAATTAACCTAATAAAATGTATGTTTTTTTTTTAATCTTAATCATCTAAACTAAGTATTTTTTTGCACCATGTAGGTGCTTCTGTATGCTTATGCATAGCTTCTTACGTATCCTTGCATAGGCATAGTACAAAAATCATAATTTTTAGTGATTAATATTATATTTTATTTCTATTATAGCATAAATAATACACTATATATTCAAAGTCTTATAGAAATTTGAACAATTCTTCATACTTTAGCACTCTTAATTAATGAAATTTATTTGGAATGTTTTTAATGCTTTTATTACAGTTGATTGAACTAGCTTTTATTCTACGATCTATCTTAATTGTGTCATATGTTTTAATTTATTGATATTTATGGAATGCCTAATTTTTTTTTAATTTATCTTTGTCTTAGATGAGCTCATCTGAAATATACAATCATATTTATTGGGTTGATTTATCTAAAAATCAAAAGATTGTAAGGAAGAGGAAGATGAATACACAAGAATTTATTGAGGAGGATAAGTTCGATTCAAATCCGAAGAATAACAAACTCTCCATAGAGGAGAGAAAACAAGTCTTTAAAAGATTCTATATGAAGAAAGATTATGTTTGCCCCGAGAGGATAAACAGAAGAATTGTGAATATTTTGGATGGACTAGAACTGCACATTGATGTTTTTAAATTTTTATTCAATGCAAATGTTGTATTTTTCCTTTTATCTTCACTTAACAATTGTTATATTTTGTGTATCGTTGGTATTTTTATGATTGTTCTGACACTCAATCTATTTTAATTTTATAGAATATTTAAAGTTTACATTACCTTAATTCTTCTATATTTCCTTCAAAGATTTCAAAACGTCCAATGATTTTGCTTCAAACTTGATTAACCTCATTAATTCCTTTAAGTATTGAAAAAAACACATATTTGTTCGGGATTTTTTCAATCTTTTAAAACTTAGATTTTTTTTTTTTATCTCCAAGATAAAATTCATTAGATTCTTTAGCAAATATAAATGAAATAAATTTAAATTGTATTATAAATCTAAATTGGATGTTATTATTTATATAATACATTATTTCAATTAATTTTAATTCATGTATAATACAATTATAAATCATCTATATTCATATAAATATAAAATTTCATATTGATATAGAATTGTTGCGTGCTAGGAAATACGCGGCGGTAGAGTTTGTAAATTCGTGTCCGAGCGTTGCACGTAAATATAACACACAAACAGGAAGATAAAAGAACACCGAGATTTGTACGTGGAAAACCCAAAAAGGGAAAAATCACGGGGCCTTGCCCAGTTGTAAAATTCCACAAACGCTTTTGTAAATTACAAGAAACAGATTTGTCCCGCAAATTGGGACGATCAGATTACAACTTGAAGTAAATTTACAAAGTTTGCAGAATCCCGTCGTTTCCTGAAAATCCGGCAGAGTTCCGGAGTATTCAGGCGGCGGGAAGATCTCTGGCGGTGGTCGAGGAGGAGAGGAATCACCTTTTCTCCTTTTCCTTCTTCTTCTCTTCTTCTTCTATCTCTTCACTTGAGTCCACTCAAAAAGGAGAATGAGGGGTCTATTTATAGTTTTTATGGAGTGACAAACCCCTTAAATAGGCGTGAGATCAGGGGCGAATTGGAAGTGTTTTGAATGGACGGCCGATATCGAATCCTTTGATCATGCACCATTCATTGGGCATTTGAAGACCTTAATGATGTTGGAATTCGGCGATCTTGAGCTCGTTGGATTTGTCTCGTCGAGCCGTTCTATTCGAGTATAAGCTCGTCAAAATCGGAGATCGTTTGGTAACTCAAATTGCGGTTTGAACCTTCCAACAGCGCTTCGGATCCTTGATTCGGACCCATTTGGACTCGGATTGGGTCGAATTTGGTGTCGTTGGATTCATATTTCCGAGACGCTCAGTTTGACTATAAGCTCGCTGAAATCGGAGTTTGGATGCTCCCAAAATTAATTTTTGAAGTTTCCAACTAGCTTTTGCCTCGAGATTCGTGTCGGATCAAGATAATTTTGTGATGAGGTATCAAGAATTTTATATGTTTAATATATCATAATGAATTATTTTTTATATGCTGGTTATTTTTAAATTTTTATTTGTGCACTCTTACTAGTTTCATCCTAATTCACCCGATGATTCGAACCTTAAGCCACTCGTTGACTGGTCCGATTATGCCTTCAGTTTTTTCATCAATCGAAGAATAATATGTTACCAGTATTAAAATTGTTTTTGCACGCTCTCCATTATCCCGCCTTATTTTGTCACGAAAAAATTAGATATAAAAAAAGGGAAATTTACATATATACCACTTTATAACATCCTATTTACATATCTAACACTTAAAACTTTAATATTACATTCAGACCATCCTATATTATTTTAATATCAAATATATCACTTATATTTCTTTACTACCACTCATATATTTCATTTCTACAACTCATATTTTGTATGAAAATGAATTATGGATGGTATTTATGTAATATTAAAATTTTAGATGTTAAATATATAAATAAAATAGTATTAAGTGATATATATGTAAAACTCCTAAAAAAAATAGGCAACAAAATATAGTGTGTGTACGCACATCCAACAGGTTCGGATTGCGTACCCAGTAATTATCTTGACCACTTTGCCTTCACAGAGATCAGTCAGTTATGGCTTCTTCTTTCCTCCTTCGACCTCTCTCGGCAATTGAAACCATGAAAGGCGGCGATCATTCAATAGCCAGCTTGCACCTCTCATCTCCGTTTTCTCCATCACGTATCCCCATTCTTCACTCTAGCAGTTTCTCCCTATCCTCCTTCGGCCTTTCTTATCTCCGTCCCTTTCTCATCTGCCATTCCTCCAAGAAGAAAGAATCCGGCTTCACAGATCGCATTCTTGACTACATTGAAGGTAAGATTGTGGTGCAAATCTCTTCGCGTTCATATTTGCTTAATCGGGATTGAAATATTAAAACCCTAGCATCGGTCCAGACACCGCCAACCGCAGTGGAGTAGATTTCGCATGCATGCCAAACGGAAAAATTGGTTTTTACTGGACGTCCAATATTTGCATTGTTGTAAATGCCTTTCCCAATCTTTTTTACTGGAGATATCTGTGGCTATGCTTTTTTTTACTAGTTAGAATAATCTTTAATATTCTTCTTTTCATGCTGATCTGAATCATCTTTAATACGCCCATAGGCATTTTCTTCATTGATACAATTGTTAACATTGTAGGCACTATCTACTTCATTTCCTTTTCATTAAAGTTAATAGAGTTCACATTATAACATAAACTAACTGCTCTACTTCATCATCGGCCTCGTCATTATTATCATCATCACCATTAGCCTTATACAAACTCTTTAATGTCAAATCCTCATTTTAACTTTATTTTTGTTGTTTGCTGCTTATGATATTAATTTCTCTAAAACAAATCATGTAGTCTACTTATCCAAGTTATGTTTTTTGCTCTTTCCATGCACATTCCTACATATAGTTGTATATATGATGGAATACACTTTAATTTTCATGTGTGTTTACTGTTAAGCATATTTTTCTTCAAATAGTGTGTAGAGTTCTTGCTGACAGAAGGATAACTTTATTATTACTAATTTACTATTATCCAGTTAGCCAGGGCCCTTACTATTTGATTGCCTTTAATATGATGCATTTTGTTTATAAGTTGGCTACAAGTGAAACTTCATTAATAAAAAGCTACTTTTAGGTGGACCCAAGTTGAGGAAGTGGTATGGGGCATCAGACATCCTCCCAAAAGAGGTTGGACCTGAAGATGAGGATAGTGAGTCTCCTGGTAAGAGAAAATTGAAGTTCTTCTATTGGAAAGAAATTCAAATATTTGATTTTTGTACCTATTTAATTGTTAGAAATGGGAGAAGTTCGAGATGCAGTGTTGGTGACAAATGGTGAAAGTGAAATTGGTCAGGTGCTGATTATTATACCTTTCTAAGTTTTCACAATGAATCTAGAGGGCATGGGTATGAATTGCGGAAACAACCTCTTTAGAATGCAAGGAGTAAGGTTGCACACATCAACCTTTACCTAGATCCTGCATTAGTGTGAAGCCTTATGCATGGCACTTATTTTTAATATTTTTCTATCAAAGTCTGTATTGGTTAAAAGTTCTAATTTGCTCAATTACATCATGATATTTATCTACATGCACTCATGGATTAATGCTATGTCATCTATTTTTTTTTTCAAATGCAACCAAATAGTACACAAAGTGAAATTTTCAAAAAGTTAGTCCAATTTTGGTAATAGAATTTCCAAAAAAAAAAAGAAGAAGAATTTTGATACTGATCACTATTTTTTTACCCACAGATAAAATCATTACCATATGAGAACTAGTTTAAAAAGCAATCTGAACTAACATAGGATGTTTTCTTTGATCTCAAAGTTTTTGAAAAGTTAAAAATAAAGTTATATTTATGATACCTTACCATGTAACATTACGACATTTTTCTTGTTAGCACTACCATAAAAAGATGTGATTGCTAGCTTCGTAGATGGTAATCCTATCACTGATTGTTAAGCGGGCTCGAGTAAAAGCATTGTTTAAGGATAAAAAGGCTTCCGTTGATGCTTTTGGAACATATGTTGAGGTGACCATCATCTCTTAGTACCTTCTTTAATGTTCATTTTGTTACAATCAATGGTTCCAGAAGTTGATTCTTTTTCTGATGAAGAATCTAAAATTTCCTCCTTGACCGCTAAATTTCCTTGCTGCTGTTAACACGAAGCCACTTGTTGGAGACTTGAGTAATATGTCCTTCCTTTCAAAGGCCTTGAGGGGTGTTCGTGCAATAATCTGTCCGGCAAATGTAAGAAAACTTGGGTGGTAATTTTTTCATTTTCCGTGTAATCGTTCATCTTACAATTCTTTCTTTTTGCTGTTTATTATTTTTTGCACCATCGTATAATGCTCTGCAACTTTACTAACAAATATGATTACTTTAAGATGCTGTTATTTTTTCTGGATTGTTTGTCATTGTTAATGCTTAGTCTTGCAGATGTTGAGATTTAAAAGGTAAACGCTTTATGAATTGTATAATTAATCTACTATATATCGATATTATAATGCCAATGCATAAATACGGAAGTGTAAGGAGCATCATAAAGGTTCCCATCAGTATAAAAAATCTTTTGGTTGCTATTTCCTTCTGTGAAAAAAAAACAACCTACATGGGAGGAGATCATAAAGCACTTGCATTTCTAGGAAGCATGTGATGTTCATTATCCTTATGTGATGTAAATAATGAGCCAAGTTATAGTACAAAGCTCTGTTGGCACCACGCCATGACCATTGCAACTTGATTGAGTCCATTGGCACGAGTCTACATAGCATGAATATATTTTATGCTAACCTTCACTCATTTATTTTTTATTCATGTGTTTTCAGTTGGATAGGACTCACTTTTCGTATTGTTTATCCAAGGGGCTTTATCTACCACAAATAGGCTTATTTTGATCTGGAATGGAACTGACAAATTGAGAAAAGTTCCCTTTGGCTATTGCGCACCTCCGAATCTTTGCTCTCTTTTTATTCCCCTTTTCCATCCTCATCACTCTCTTCTTTCACATTCCATCTCATTCTTTGTTTCTCTCACATATCTCGTCTTTGTCTCTCTCATCCCGGTTATGCCACTTTCCCTCCTTTTCCCCTCCATACCCTTTATCTTCCTCATTCTCTCTACCTTTTCCCCTCAAAATCTGCTCTCTCCCTATTCTCAGTTTCCCCTTCCGCTCTCTAATCAGAATTTTTCCTCCACTTATACTAATTGCAAAAGCATGCTTACCTTACTATCTGCTGTCTTCTGTAATTAATCAATACTAACAAGTGTTTATTTGCTTCCTTGAAAATGGATTGCAGGGAATAGTGCCACATTCAAGTAAATTGTGGTCAGATTGGTTCCAAGCTCTGTCACTCTAGACTACAAAGTGATTTGGGATGGCCTGTAAATTGTCCCAATGAGAAGTGAATGCATGCGTTGTCGTACCTAAAAGTTGCTTTACTTAGATTCCCTCAATTTACACCAACCTTCTAGCTTATAAAGTTGATATATCACCAAAAATCATCTTGATCGGGCATGAATCTAGAGGCATATTTGAATTGAAAACATCCAAAATTAAATTCAAGACAATTTGGACTCCGATTTCAGCAAACTTATAGTAGAACTGAATGCCTTGACGAGATGAACCCAATAACACTAAAATCTATCAAATCTGAGCCCAAATAGGCCCAAAATGCAGGGCTTTATGCATATTTGAAAGCTTTAGGATATTAATTGGATAACCAAATGATCTTCAAATTAGACATACTTATAGTTTAATCAAGCGGCTCTATGAGACGAATCTGATGAGCCTAAGATCGCTTGATTCCAACACTATTTAGACGCATGCATGCTGAAGAAATGATTTATGATTGTGGGAATCAATACATGCTGTTCAATGGAGTGCTTCAAATTTGCTTTAAAATTTCTTATTATTTATGGGGCATGCCACTTTCAAAAAATTTATAAATATACTGTGACGCCCCAGGCATTCATAGTGAAAGGATTCGTCTGACATTCTGATTGAACTCCATTCCAGTTGCATTGCTCGGACCTGAAAATATTAACCACATATAATGAGCTTCAAAAAGCCCAGCAGGTCACCAAAGCCTACAATTGAAATCAAAGCACGGTACTTCTATCAATATGCATGTCAGTCAATCAAATCTATAACAGTCAATGGTCAATGAGTCTATGCAATACGGAAATCAATAGTCGATGCAGCGATAGAAGAATCGATAAATCAAACTCAATAAATCAATACGTCAAATCTCAGAAAAATCTGTACACAGAAGAAAATCAATCGATCAATCAAATCAATCGATCAAATCAATATTATCTAGTCAATGAACTCGATTAGAAAAGAAATACAATAAAGCTCAGTCTATACTAACAATGAATCAAATGCAGCAGGTTACTATGGTGCAGAAGTAATAGTATCAATGAATCTATAAGCAATAATATCAATGAATCTATAGTATCCATGTCCATAGCATCAATGAATCAATACAATATCTATATCCATCCATATCAATATCTATGCTCAGTAGTATCAATGCTCAGCGATCAATCAATGAAATCGATGAAATCGTACGATACAGTAAATCCATAGTTCCGTCACTATCATTTAGAGAGCAGACCAATACGTATCCATATGCGTCAACACAGTACGTCGAGCCGCAGCAAAGTACGCAGCGCGGAGATTTATGCACTCAAATACAATATTAACTCGAAAAGTAAACCAGACGTGGTATCTAATCAATTCAGTATGTACGCTCCGCTTGTCTCTCTGCATACACGATGCCCATAATGCTGTATGTAGGAATCCAACATTGCTGTTGTAGATATCCCATACCGTTGGTTCAATAAGAGCGTCGTCAACTCTGTGCCCGTCGGCATATAAACTCCCTTATCGACTCCCAAATCGTTTCTATACTAATGATCAATATAGACTTAAAGGAAAGCCGTCGGCGCCACTATACCTGTACATTTTCAAGTCAATCTCCAACCAACGTTCAACCAGGTTCACTCTTCTTTCAGTACTCCATAGTCAACTAATAAGAACAATGTAAGACGCAATCATATCAACATTCTATGCAATATCTATTCAACCGTTCATCGAATCTCAGAAAAACGAAAATCGTAGATCTGGATCGGACAGGGCACCGTAACGGGCAGTACTACCTCCAAGTTACACAAAAATCTACAAAATTCAAGCATATTCATCCCAGACGTATAGATAGAAATTTCAAGGGACAATATATAGACTATTATTGCCACTGAATCACATATCAAATAACATCCTGATATTTTTCTATCGATAGAAATCGCGTATAGAACCCAAAATAGACCGGCGTAAATCGTTTCAGAAAATAAATTAAATCGTGTAAATATTCGGTATCTAATAAACATTATTAAAAGTTGTGCGGTGAAAAGTTGTGTCTATACATAAAACCAGGGTCCGTTTTTCGATCACAAAAACACAAAACGAGTGCACACATACGATCAAACTCATATTTCTGAAAACGAAAAGGATTCAGATCCTACCACGAGATAATACTTTTCCCAACAGCGCACGTCGGACGAAAAGCGCTCCGCGGCCTCCGAAACCAAGCTTTTCCTTCGCTTTCCTTCTCTTTCTCTCTCCTCAGATATTTTTATTTTTATAAAAAAGTTTTCTCTCTCCTCAAATCGAGCTGATTTCCTATAACATCAGTCTGATCGTCCTGGCCGATCACCACATCGTCCAGGACGATATGACCAATTTTCAATCGTTCAAGACGATTTTCCAGGACGATAATTAATTTGGCAAAAACCCTTGCTCTCGGGATTTTGCCATGCACTGATCGTCCCAAGACAATCCCAAATCGGCCTGTCTGGGAGGAAAAATCAAATCTGAGAAGGCAAATCAAAGGAATGAGCTCTCACACATACCCCCACTCCAACATGAGGGGGGAGCGTGGACCCTTGGCTAGAGAGGGAAGAGAGCTTTTTAGGCTTGAAGAATCCTAGAGCTCCACCCAAGCACCACCATCGACGAATGCTAGTTACATGGCTGCTGCTGTCAGACCTCAGCCTTAACCCAGTCGTTGGACCTCCTCCGCCCATCGGTCGCTGTCGAACCTTCTCTCGGCTACATCGCTGGACTTTTGCATGCCAACCTTTGCAATTGAACTTTCATTGGTTGATAGTCATCGAACCGTCGTCCCCCTACTAAGGTCCTTCCAACCACCATCGTCCGACTATGGTCCCTCCGGACTCCGTCGCTCAACTACAGTCCCTCTAACTACTGTCTCTCGATTACGATCCCATCAACCTCTGTCGCCTGCCGTTATGGTCCCTCAACTTTAGTCATGTGCTAACTACAACGCCTCTGAGCATCATCGCTCGACTACGGTCCCTTCAACCTCTGTCGCGTGAGAATGTCCCTCTAACTTTCATCACCCGACTATGACTCCCTCGCCCTCCATCGCTCGATTACAGTCTTAGCGACCTCTATCGCATGACTATGGTTCCATCAATCTCCGTCATCCGACTACACTCCCTCTGACCAAACAAACATGCTAATAATCTCTTAAGAATAACTCTTATGCCATTGGATTCTTCCAGCACTAACAATGTAATGTGCTCAATACAATATATATTTATTATATTGTGCCATTGCATTCATCGAGGGATGGACATCATTTGTAGTTAATGACAAACACTAGAATAATCATTTCAACTTGGCCAGACTAGGTAGTTTTGCCCCTTTCTTAAGTTTTTACATAAAAAATTTGGGGTCTCTTATGATTCTTGCACTCCTCTCTCTTATATGTGTATTTGCTAGATCTTCGTGCGAAGCTAGAATGATAAACTATATCCCTCTCTACCACCGTGAATGTTCCGACATGCAACAAAAGTTATCAAGGAGTCAATTCACATTAGTTCACATTTTAAAAAACTCATCAATTGAGTTAGTGTCTTTGATCATGCGCTTCAATGGTATCCCTCCATTACAATTTTGTTAAAAAATCTCTAAAATTAAATAATACCCTTCACTTATAAGACAATATGGAGTACATGGTCAAGAAGAACTTTTTGGGACTGTGTGATAGAACTATAAAAGTGTACACTCATCGGAAGCATATAAAGTGAACTTTAATAAGAGCATGTTTAAATTGCATTGTATTTTATTTTTCTTATCATTGCATTTTTTTGTTTTAGTTTAATGCTAAGACATGCCAATAATGCTGACTTTATTAAGAATGAACTGTGTTTTCTAAAATTTTAACTCTCTTTAGGTTTGGTTAACAAGTAATAACTATTGGCATTCCCAATTCAACCAATATCATGAACAATCCTATCTCTAGCTTCCATGGTTTTCTATTATGTAAAATTTCAAATATACTATTTCCTTATTTGTGATTTCCTTGTCCTTTTATACGTCTTCTCGTGTAGTCAAGCGAGTCTTATAGAATTGATGATTGCTAAAATTGTCGAAGTCTTTTTCTTGCGGTTTCTGCTACAAGATCGGAATCTCCTTCTTGAAGTCACTGATCGCTACACTCTCGGAGCAGTGAAGTGCTTATTATTGCTATAACTAGGAGTTGATTTTTTTCTTTTCCTTCGATGTATTGTTCGGAAATTATGAAACCTAATACTAATTAATATTATTTCAATGTTGCAGTAATTAAAATTATAATTTATTATGGGATCTTAGAAAATCTTAAGGAATTTCTTATTTTAGATCCTTCACGGGCTATATGTAGTACTCCCATGGTTCGTAAAAATCAATGAAAATTTAATATTGAAATAAAATTTCAGCTTTTTGTCAATTCTTGTATGTGTGTTTGTTGGATGTGTATTCTACAATTACTTTACAATTTTTGATCACTTGATGACTATTTATAGCGGCAAGTCTTCTTGTAGTGATTTGGTGCTTGGATCTCCATTTTGGGTGATCTATCCATAATTTTACTTTTATTTTGTTTGGTGTTATTGAATATTTACGAAGTGTGATATATGTTAGATTTTTTGTAGTGTGAATTTTGATCATTAATATTATTTTACCTTTGTTTATTATTTTTTGTAAATTCCAAAGTGTGGTGGTCTTCTTGTTTGTTCCAATCCAACATGTATTCATAGTACCATCCCAGTACTCAATTATACCTTGGAGTCAAGACACGAAAATCGACTATATTCAAATAAAATAATTAAAGATAAATAGCCTTGTAAACGCTTGCCTGTTTGAGTACTCTCTAATGTACTCTTAGTATATAATGAGCCCACCAAGTGTAGTCACTCAAAGACTGAGGTGGACTGTCAAATATAGGATCACAATGCTGATGCTCAATCTCATGATGTATTAAGCGGTAACTTAGCAGTCTATTGGCATATGTATTATCTGCAAATTCTGTTGCTGGTTATAGAATATCCTGAATCCTGATCACCATAACTCAGACCTTAGACAATCCACTCCAAGGAGGCACCATCACTATGATGTAATTTGAGACTGATTATCCAGTTTACAGGATCATTCCCGATTGGATGATCCGAGTAAAAAATAGCCATGGGAGGAGAGCGAATAAATAATATGTCATAAATATCCCAATCAATTAGCATCTCTTGATGCTAAGGCAATCGATCATAAATAGATGCTGACTAGAAAATATCATATCTATCTATATCCCTCCAACTATACTTCGAGGGTTTAGAACAACGTAGTGAACGGGGCTTGTTCCAATCAAACATAGTGACCTGAAGAAAAAAAAATAGGACGATGAAAAACACACAATCTGTGCCTACAACGAATTTATTGCATGAAAATCACCTAACAAATTCGTTGGGAGACAATTTATTTGACTAAATAAAAAAAAACGAGAAAATTAAACAAGTGCACCGCTTTAGAAAATGATTGAATAGGTGAAATGTTTTCTAAACAACACAACCATTCACATAATATAAAAATAAAGGAAAATGAAAAAAAAAACTTACATTCCTTTCTCTTGTGATCTCGACGGCTTGTTCTCACTTTCTCAGTGCTTTTGATCCAACATTCACGTCCCTGTTTTTGTTTACGCTCGCTTCCGTCTATAGGAGACTCGTAGCCGACCCATCCTCTGTTTATGCAGGCCAATTCCAAGCCCACGTCTCCACCTTTGCATGATCTTACCCACGCGCAGCCTGCCCGTCCACTAGTCCGGCTGCGCCTCCCGTGCCTCACGCTCATGCATGCCCTAACCCGCGCAGCCCGCATCACCAAACCCGCTTCAACCTAACGTCATGATCCCTATAGTCGGTGTCTCTCACATTTACCTACCAATCCACTACGACCGAACACCCGCACTGCCTGTGCATGCTCCTGAGCGCCTATCTTTGTGCGCACGATTCCACCTGCGAGACTTGTCGTGCAATTCACCCACGTCGCACTCCTGCGTATCTGCATGAACTAGTCCTTCCTCAGGATCGATTCTGCTTTTATCTTCTCCAACCGTAATTGCAAAAAAGGCTCATTTCTACTCTTGTATAGTTCCTAACAAAGCCTACAATTGCCCAGGAATATAAAGAGTTGGCATAAAGATATTTTACAATAATTATAATAATAATAACAAGCAACATGTACATTTGAATCGAAGACCTACGTAGTTGGATCTTCGATTCGACCATGAATGCTTAAGTTGACGACCTTGCGCCGTTATATCTTTGACCCGGCTAGAAATATTTTGAAATTGAAGACCTCGCATCGTTGTACCTTCGATCCGGTCGAGAAAAACCAACGACAAGTGTCGTCTTAATCTCTCTTCGAGGGGAGGGGGATGTCGAAAGACTGCCAAATTTTCTAGAAAAAATTTAGTAAATAAATTAAAATTATAAAGCAACAGGTACATTTGAATTGAAGACTTGCACCATTGTATCTTTGATCTGACCAAGAATGCTTAAATTAAAAATCCGTACCATTTTATCTTTTTGATCCGTCCGAAAATTTTGAAATTGAAGACTTCGCGTCGTTGTATCTTTGTTCCGATTTGGAAGAACCAATGCCAAGTGTCATCTCAACCTCCTCTCGCGAGGAGGTGGCGTCGGAAGGCTGTCGAATTTTCTAAAAAAAATGATAATCTTTGGAGATCATTTTTAATTAAAAAAAGAAGAGGATTAATTTTAAAAAGTATTTAATTAGTCAATTAAAATATTGGGTGATATTTGAGAACGTTTAAAATAATTTGGATGCCATTTTTAAACTGAATTGGAGAGCATTACAAAATTTGATAATCTAAGAAGCAATTACGCAAAGGTGCCTAGAAAATAATTGGAAACTATATAGTTTCTAAGAAGCAAATACAATAATTTAAATTTTAAAAATTACTTTTTCGGGCATGCTAGTAATGTGCCCCTTGCAGCCTTCCATTTTTTCTTCTACTTCTAGGGATCAATCCATAGCACTCTTCTTTGTTCAACGTATGAATCCGTGGCCCCTTGCAGCCTTTCAATTCCGCTGGCCTGGGAGCAACCTGTGGCCTTTGTCCTTCCTAATTTAGCATATGAATTTGCGGCTCATTGCTTTCTTTGTTTGTATGTTAATCTATGGCACGTTACCTTTTATAACAACCCATAGCTGTTGATTTTAGTTAATTTCAACAGTTATGGATCCAATTGTTAATACTCTTAAGAAAGGAGAACTCAGGTCAATGAAATCCATTGAGCGTGCCTTCAATGATTTACAATTGTCAATGCATATTTTTTTCTTCAATTGAATTGTCAATGCCGATTTTCTAGACGTCTATGTTATTCATGCAGATTTGTACATATATGCAATGCTGATTTTATGCTATGAGCCTCCACTTGACAGTCATGCATGCAACTCCATGCTTTAACATTCGATTGCTGCACCTGAAAAGCAGTGTAGCAGCGTTTTGAGAATTCCAGTATCCAAGAGGAAGTTATTTGTTTACTTGGCGCTTTTTCATGTAGCTCCATGCATTATTTTTTGAATTCTCCACCTGAAAACTGCTGCTAAGAAGCACATGAAGTAATTTATTTAATAGTCTCTTAATGCCCTTATTGTCCAAAAGGAAGTTTTTCTCTAAACGTTCATTCAGATTTTTATGTGTCATTATGCTGTTGTAGGACAAAATATCAAGCATGGAGGCTGAATTTTTTTTAATCTTTTTTCTTTCATGCCTGGGGATTCTAAGGAATATGCTGCATTTTCAGCATATTCTACTTTTGAACACATTAATTCAAAATGCTTTCTATTATTATCTCAGTGAATTTCGATGCCTCAAATGGCTTGTCTACTCCCACACTAATTTTACATCAAGGCTTAACCTCTAAGTTCATTCAGATTATAATGACATATTTGCAGGATGGTTTCTTCAGTGATGCTGGGCGAATGAAAGGTGTGCAGCATGTTATCCTTCTATCTCAGGTTCTCACCTTACCTTCATCCTATCGTTTTTGTATGTTAGATGTGGCAGCCAATCCCTTGACTAACAATTCATGTCTTCTTAAGGTTGCAGTTGGATGTTTATAAAAGTGCTGGGGTATTTCAAGCCATTATAAAGAAGAAGTCGAGGGAATTTGCAGAGAGGGATCAGGAGGTGGTTATTTCTTCTGGGATCCCTTACACTATAGTAAAGGCTGGATTGCTGCAGGATGTTCAAGGTGGCAAGCAAGGTTTCTGCTTTGATGAGGTTTTCCTCACTCTTCATGAATCTTTTTTTTTTTGGCCCATATTTTTCCACGTTTGGAGATGTATCCTTTTTGTTAAAAGTGACGCAAGATACACGGTGGAAGTGTGAAAAATACTAGGAAATAGAAAATAATACTAGTGTAATTGATAATGAATACCGAATGATGTTGAATGCTCATGACAGTGGGCTGCCAAATACTCAAAGCAAGAGAATCAGGAAACCAAAATTTGGGATGCATGAATTCTTCATTGATTCATCATTATTCATATAGAAGCTTAAAACCTAATTAATTATGAAGGTATCATTATCCTTATTATATTTTAATTAAGTTTGATGTACCCAATTTAGAAACTCTATCTTTTTTCCCTTGTGGGTGTCCTTCACTAGTGCATCTTTGCCTCTTCGTGTCCCTTTGTGGGCACTCCTCCATGCTCGCTTCAATCCTTTCTCTCTTTAGTGATCCTCTTGCATGGCTCTACAGGTTGTCTCTTGCAATCGCCCTTGTGCTCTCCTCTTCGCTCAATTCTGTCCCAATTTCTCATTTTGGGACGTGCTCAAGCCCGATGCCTAAGCATATAGTTCACTTGGATTCCTTGCATCATTTCCATGCTTTGATCCGGTCACCCCCTGTGCTAAAGTGTTCATACCCTTCATGCGCTTGTGCTCTTGTGCGCCAGATGTTCGTGTTTCTACTTTGGGGCGCTATCTACTTAGTGTAGGCAATTATGCCATTTTTGGCTTTGGCGCCTACGGTAGTTGCTATGCTACTTTGATCTAGTTTACCACTTATTAATTTTTATTCTTCATCTGGTCTCTTTCATCATGTCTCCTCATTTTCTCTCTCTCTCTGAATCATTCCTCCATATCCATTCCATCAATTATGCCGAATGCACCTTAGGAATTACCTCTTTGTGATGTTTTCCCTCTGAGCGCTCCTACTCATAGGATTTCAATCATTGTGGAATCTCCTTCACCTTGTGCTTCCCATTCATCCTCCAAGGTTGTTAGAGCGATAAGAGTCTTGGTCCTCAGCTTGTCTCCTTTTGCTTTCCCACATATTTTTATGTTAGATTACTAACATTAGAGGCAACTCATCAGGAATCAGGATCACCATCGTTAGATATTGGTTCTTATTTGACATGTTATTTCGATTTTTAGTTTAAGCCTTTGTTTTAGGCTTTTTACCTTTTTGCCCCTAAAAGGTCATTTTAGCATAAATATGAGGTGCCTTGTATTGTTTCAAAAAGAGAATGCATAATAAGAATTCAGTCCAGATTTTTTGTCCAAAACAATGAGCCGTCTCCCTTCTCTCTCTCCCCTCTCTCCCTTCTCTCTTTCTCGGTCGAGACAACACAAAGTAGCAATGGTGGAATCAGCCAGGTGTTGCTGGCCGGCTGGTCCATGTAAGGGAGATTGCAGAAGAGGTGACCAATGGGTCAAGTGGAGCCAGTGGGTGCTTGAGAAGAAGGTGCAGGAATTCAAGATCTCTTCCTTATTGGTTTGTTTTTCTCAACAAGTGTTGTTAGAGCTTGGTTAAGAAAGATCAAGGGGAAGGAGGAAGTTGTTTCTTGAACTCAAGAAGTGGAGTTTCTTGGCTGTTTTTGGGTAAACAGCAGGTGGAGGAGAAGTTTCCTAGGCTATTTTTCCCTAGGCAGCAGGAGTGGTAACTTTCTTGGTTGTTTTTTCCCTTGACAGCAGGTGGAAGGTAGGTTTTTCTGGGCTGTTTTTGATAAGGACATCAATAGGAGATTTCGACGTGTTTATCATCGAATGAATCGTAGATCGACGGCTACGATTCAAAATCTTTATTTATGTTGCATTTATGTATTTTAATTTTTATTTATGTTATGGTTTACCATTGTACCCCCGAGATGGATTAATTTATGTTGTAGCCGCGAGGGCATTTGAGTCTTTGTGTTTTTCTTATATATATATATATATATATAGTGTGTGTGTGTGATGACCCTCCCTATTGTATGGATAATGATTGATTAATGAAAATATTTCAGCTTTTGGTTCTTTGTTTCTTTGTGAGCTCTTGAGAAGAGAGAACCCTAGGAGAGGCCAAAGCAAAACCCGACAGCCACGTTTAAAATTGCGCAATAAGAGGCGCGCCTCAGCGCAATTTGGTCCATTTAAGCCTCAAAGCCCACGCAATAAGTTCAGTTTATGAGGCTTACGCCTCAAGTTTACTGAGGCGCGTCTCGCCTCATATATTTAAGGCACCGCCTCTAAAAAAATTAACCTAAAGTTTTTTTTTTTCAGTTTGGCCCCCCCAGTTGCCGACGTGGCGCGCCTAGTGAGATGTCGACGTGGCATCAACATTTAAACCCTGGTTTAGGTCGAATGCAGAGGCGACATTTAGATTTTCGAGTTGCAGCAAAAATTCGAACTTTCAAGCATTCACTCCGGAGTAATTTCAAGCATTCTTCACTCAGTTTCTTCTAAGATGTCGTCACCCACAAAGAGAAAGGTAACTTAAAGTTATGTTTTATGTTCCGTACTACGTATTTTATGGTTATGCTATGCGTTGGTGTTCAAGGTTTTGAAGATCTTTTTATTTTATGCTTATTCTATGCATATGCATTGCTTCTCAAAATTTTTTAAATGTTTGATACTTTGATGTCATCGTGTTTTCTCTGTATTCAAGGTTTATGATGAATTTATGTTGAAATTTGAAACAAAAAACCTAACTAAATTTTAAGCACCGAGTAATATATGCGTAGGCTGTGCGTACACAATGCGTCTTTTGTGCGTATTCTATGAGTACACGTTGCGTGTTCCTTGCTTATATTGTGTGTACTTTATGCGTGCATATAATTTGCTGCCATGTTTTCTGCACTGTGCGTGTGTTGTGCGTAATATATGAGTATTTTATGCGTACACTGTGCGTGACCGTTGCTTCTATTCTGTGTATGTTTTGCGTTTTTTGTGCTTGTCTCATTTACTTATTTTTTATTTTTTATTACAATTTCAGATATATGTTCGTCCAAGTTAACTATCGATGCTGGATGTTCCTTCGTTTCGAACAATTCTGTGACTAACTTTGGCTCAACAAATTACTCCTGAAGTTAAGGACACATTGAAACGTTTAAAGATGATACAGTTTTTGGAATTTTCCTGGGTTGAGCAAAATGTCCCTCGTTATTGTACAAATGAGCTGATCTCAAAGTTTGATGAACATTATCAAAAATAATGCTATTGTTATACGAATAGTCATATCCCATTCCTTTCCTGCTGATGAAAGTGTTACCCTTTCTACTGGTCTGCCAAAGTAAAGGAGAAAGAAATATCCCTGGCATTCCCTTAGCAATACTTCTGTTACAGTCAATGGACAATAAGGAATAGACCATGATGGAGTTGAACAAGCAAACCCCCAGAGACTATGTTAAGAACGTTTATCATGTATTTTGTTCAAATTTAACTTTTTCAACATTAACAAATTCAAAACCCCATCGGTTGATTCAAAGCAATAGTTTAATAATCCAGAAATGAATTTTTTTTGTTAATAATCTAGGCTAAGTTCAAATCAGAGAATTTTTAGTTTGTGAGAGCTTTAACAAAAGGCCTCCTCCAGTTTCAAATAAGAAGGCCCGAGCAAGATTACATCAATGATTTTGTACCGTCTGCTAATTTGTGAGTGCTAAAGTCGCTATTGCTTACAATTCATTCAAAAGTTTTATTAGCGCTCAAGTGTGAGTGCCTAAAGATTGTCCTTTCATCTTATGCAGATGTTGGTTCCTGGAGGCATACTACTATTCCATTACTCCCTATTGGTATGCTGAACAAACAGGCCAAAGGTTCCTCTTCGGTGGCCGATGGAATTCGTATATCTACAGGAGGTGATCATACTTGTTAATATAAGAAAATGTCAGATTTGGTATAGTCCTACTACAGGCAGTTCCCAGGCTGAAATGGTTATGATTATGTCGAGAAATAATCCATCAGACAGCCCTCCATCCCCTGATTCCCCTCATGAAATAGTCAATCATGCAAACAACCCCCCATCTCCCATCATACTCACACTCTCAGACAAGACCCCACCAATCTCCTAAGCACCACACTTAAGATTTTCTCCTGACAGCACTTGTAGTCTCAACAAGAAACAATATATCAAATCCTGCCAAGTAACTGTACAAAACTTGTTTCACGAGAATTTGAAGAACAGACTGAGCTCAAAACGTTTTGAAGATCGTAATGAGAGAGGTGTGGAGTTGATTGAAGGTCAAGGCTCAATAATTATATTGATCAGGAATCATAGAATAGTTCCTCAGAAAAGTCTGTTTGCTACTTCTTCATCTTGTTCAATAGGAGACAAATCAGATTATCCTCCATAAACCCTCAATGAACCAATGGAGTCTACTCCAGCAAAATGATCCAACTCCGCACCTAAATGCAGCCATATCCTAGCAGAAATGCAAACTTATTCCATATATCAAATCCAAATGAACCAAGTACCAGTAGGATCAACATTATAATAAACACCTGGTACACTTATGTTTATGCAAGATGAATACAGAAATTACAGAAGTGTCTTTCTGTGTTTGGACATTCTGAGAAGAGAAATTTTGTGCTGGCGAGAATAGTTTGAAAAGTGACAATAGCAAGGTAAAAAAGTTGCAACTTTATTTTTTGTTTGAATAATGATGTATGCAATGGTAGATGCGTGGAGTAATATGGTATGACTATGCGTGGGGTATGCGTTATATGCGTATGGTAATGCCGTGGGTTATTTGCCTTATAGAAATGTGTATTTAATTGTTTTGTTTTTCAAGGGCGACTCTATCTTGTGTTTGTGTTATGTGTTCTTATTATCCAGATCTGACATTGAGATTTATTAAGCGACCAGTATTTAGCCATTGAACAATTGTAGAATTTTGTTCCCATTCTCTTAGATGAGGAAGTTGGGTAACCTTATGCTCGACAGAGTACCATAAGATTCCTATACATTCCTCTCCAATCTATTGGGGTTAGTAAATTAGTATTCAAATTTATCAGTTTGAACTATTTGGATTAGTAACTTTAGTACTCCATTTCTTAGTTCTGTAATTTTACTACTTGCACTTGCAAGATATATAAATGGATAAATCTGTCCAATATTGCAGATCGATCATGTATAACCGAGCTTTCTGTTTCTCTTCAAACACATGTTTGAATTCATAGCTCAATTATTGAAATCCAATCAACATTGAGCCTCTTCTGGTTGGTTTGTTGGAAGAACAAACGTGAAAATTTTGATGACGTTGTTGGCAAACCACCGCGTCAATAGCATATGGACTTGTTGTTGTTCTCAAAAATCTTTAATAGTATTAGATGATAACATTTGAACTCTTCAATTTTAAAAATTAATGAACTGTATCCTTGCTCTACGTCTATTTTCAGCTTTTAAAGCCTCGATTGTATTGATTCGAATGCGTCGTACACGAAAGGAGCTTTTAATAGTGATAATTCAGTAAAGAGGATAGCTTTGTAGTATCGTTTAAAGGTGTATTCAAAAATGGAGAATCTATAGATTGTAGGAATGTATGATGTCTGTATATTATTACTTGGAAAGAATAGAGTCTTTGAAGACATACAACTATTGGACTGATAGTACAGATTGGACGAAGTAGAGGCGATGCGTAAAAGTAATTGATGGTGCAAGAATTTGGCAATATGAAATATTTTTAAAACGTTGAAAAACATTTAAAAGTTAGTTACATTCTGTAGTAGTAAATTGTTGTGTTGTATTATTAATGTTTGAGAGCGCGCTATACCAGTTTAGTGTTAAATGTTTTTTTAAGTGTTGTATAAATGTTATTTCTGAAATTGACTTATTTTGCATAGTTGTGTATGAAATGTTTATTGTAGCTTCTTTTGATAAAAATAACTTAGTTAATGATAATGTATCGATATAAATTTAACAATATGCGTCGTACGCATACGAAGGCGCACTAATGTACGACGGTATACACGTCACTCAGGTTCGAACTGGCACAAACGTACGCCGGTATGAACGCAACACAGTAAATAATATTTTTTTTTTTTTAATTGTATATAAATATTATATTAAATATATTTTGAATTAAATATCTCTACTCTTTTGTGTTTGTTAAGTTACTTACATTAATAATGATGAATAATATTGGTTTAACATGTTGAACTTATATACTTGTTAATTTATCAAATTAGTCGCATTGTGATTTTTTAATGATTTCATTTTTATCTAATCTTGAATTATGATTCTTGAACAAGTACACTTAAGGGTTTATGGCTCTTGGTGGATTTGTATTTTACGGAAGAGAATATAGAGGAATTATGATGTTTGAAAAGAGTTTGTGTTGGAAATTTCTACGTTTGTGTTGACAATAAACGAGAGAATGAGTGGAAGGAACGAAAAAAGACCCATTTTATTTTTTTATTCTTATAATAAAGAGATAGATTAAAAGCGAAAGGATACCATAAAATTTGTTTATTTGTTTTATTTTATTTTTATATAGATAATGTATGCTTATTGGAGCTTCATAAGATGATAGGTATACACCAACGGATCGTGTCGGGATTTAAGTATTTTATAACATGTATAGTGCGACAGAGACATCATGGCGACGGAACAACTCATGTTTTAAATATTGGCCCAGATGGAAAGTCGACCGCACATGAGAGATTATTTAGTTTAAAGTTTCGTGATTGTTATTTTAAATATAATTTTCAAGCTACAGAGTCAGATTTTGAATTTTCTATATTGGAATCAAATGTAATGTAGGAAAAGATCGCGAGACTGGCGAGCGCGAAGGATGTCCATTTTATAATAATTTTTATTTATTGACGAACCATATAATAGACCGATCGGCTTGAAGATGGATAACAGAACACCGACGTATAAATGAGCTGATGAGACGCAAATTCAGTAGATTAGTGAAAGAGAGTTCGCTTAAGAAAAGGGAACAGATGAGTATATAGAAGTATTATGTTGTTAATATGCCCTAGTCGGTCATTTAATTTTTTTTTAGTGAAGAATAATTCGTGCAGAACATATTGAAGAATTATTTTATGGCAAGTCTAGGTTTGATTGTCGTTTAAATATTAGTGTTTTGTATTTTCTAATTTATTATTAAATAAAGAAAATAATAATATTTCAAATTATTTGTTGTAAGCGTTTGGCTAAATAGAATAATGCTATAACGCATCCGCCACGAACGTACGGCCCGTAATACACGCACTTAATGAACGCACAAAAGAGTGACGCACAACGTAAACGCATCATCACGCATAATGATTGACCGCAGTAAAATTGTTATTTATAAAATGTCTATTAAATATTTTAATTAATATTTATCATTTAATTTGTAAGTCACTTTACATTGAAAAAAGTGATGAAGGATATGTTTAATCACACGTTGAACTTAAACTGTTGGTATATCGTTACAAATTAGTAGACCGCATTGTGAATTTTTATGATTTTTCATTTTCTAGTCCTTGAAGATATGATACTTGACCACAAGTACCAGAAAGGGTTTTTATGGCTCTTTGATGGGATTTGTATTGTAAGGACAGAAAAAAAAAGGAATATGATGTTTGAATAAGAGTTTGTGTTTGAACATTTGCGTTTAACAACATGATTAGTGCTTGAATTTCTTATTTGTTTTAAAAGTGAAAAAATTGATAATTTTAATATGAATGATTTGAAAAATGGTTTTGAAATGTTTTTTAAATAGATAACACATGAATCGAAGGCACGAAAATACGCCCATTAAGTACGGCATAATACTACAGCACCAAAAATACCGGCACATAATTGGCATATAGTAACGCGCATTTAGGTGCTCATAAAACAACGCACACACAATTCTATTCAGAAATGTTTTTAGGTTAGCGATGTACGTTGGACTCAAGGTCTTAATAATTGCATTAAATAAGTTGCGAGGCGTTTTTTTCCGTCCGTGGAGGGCAAGTAAGCTTCGAAGGTCGCGTGTCGGGCGTAAGCCTCACCACGAAAATTGCGTAATGAGATTTAAGGTTTGTAGCATAGTAAATAATACAGTTGCTTTACTCATAGGGCAATAGAAAACCTATCCTTAAATGATCAAGTCTAAAATGGGGAAAGTAAGAAAATAAATGTAATAAAATCATGGTCAGTTACAAAAAATCGCATTTGTTAGTGTCAGCTCCCAAAGTACAATTAAGAAAACGATATATGACCAATCAGTCGGTTGGCGCCCATCACTAAATTGGGTCTTTCATGGGAATGCTGTTGTCATCCCTATTCTCTACTACTAACTTAGAGTGCCAATGGTTCCAACTTCAAAGCTGCACTCATGAGACAAGTATAGAGTTAACACTACAATCATATTACTAAGATGATGATATATTAGAACAAGTAATCCGGGCTCGGACTGCCTGGGGTTCCAAGGGGGTATGCTTGCCCCGCTGCTGGCGGGGGAGTCTATCATGCGCTAGCCTTACGGTGGGGGGTGGGATGGAGTGGGGTCAGTGTCGCTGGGTCATGGGGGCAGCGCCCCCTGGGCGGTCTGGGTTTCCCGTGCGTGGCATGGCGCGCCTATCCCCCCGAGAACAAATATATTATTATTGTAAGAGTAATTTTTGGAAGTTATCTTTTCTTTTTGAGTTGTGCATAGTTGTTTCTTATGAAAAGATACCAGAGTGGTACCCGGCAGAAACATGTTCCGTTACAGTAGCTGAGCAATCGTGACCTCTGCGGTACGCGAGTCAGTACCAAGCCATAGTACCGTAGCAGTACCTGCTTGCTGAGAATCACCTGCTGTACCGGGTATACTGAGCGGTAACCAGAAGTGAGCAATGTCCGATGGATGTAGCAATACCCGAGAGCCAATACCACGTGACTATAACCCGAGTATATAACTGGCGGCACTACGCGTTCGTCATGAGCTATACTATTGGACGATACTGCAGATATTTTGATGGGCGTACGCCCTACTAGCCAGAATTGCGCATTGGCGCCTCTGAGGTGCACCTGCAAGTTTAAGTGAAGGCCGTAAACGCCCTCTGCCAGGAGAGAGAATTTGCGTAAGCCTCGAGGGACCGGTTTTGGTTCAAATTGCTGCGAGGCGAGGCGCACCTCTTATGGGCTTTACGGGTAATGGACTGAGGGGCCCGTGACAAAAGTGATATAATGTTCGTTAGCCGTGTGGAACTAGACGGGTGGCAGATATGGTTGGGAGGGTGGGTTTGCAATTTTGTATGAGCCATTTGATCTTCAAATTGTATTTGACTTATTATCTGCTCAAACATTAGATATTTTTTCACACGGTATATAATGCTCGGCGGGAGACTGCTTGCCTTTGGTAACGCATGATTCTATTTCGAAAACAGAAGTAATCAACAGGCTTGAACAGAAAGGTTTAGAATTTTTTGCTTCAGAAGCTTAGTCTAAGGTTGCTAGTGATTTTTATTCTTTTTAAGGATGAGGATAAATAAGTACATTTCAATTAGGTATCCTTAGCCCTCAAAGAATGAATCACAATCTACCAGCAGCCTTAGACTTCGTTTTTAACTCTAAGTTAAAATTAATCTCTACCTTCTGTTAAGCCTGTAATTACTTCGTGATTGACTTCTGTGTAAGCAATAAGCAAGCTTCTCTTGTAGATATTTTAGTTTAATATTTTTATTAGATGTACATAGGTTATAAGGTTACAGCTGCTACAAGAATTATGATGAATTGTACTTTGTCCAAATATAAAATTATCTTTGACAAACAAGCCTTCATTCATTACTGCGCAATACTTTTCCTCCTCGCCATGAAATTGAATGCCAAGTCAACTTATAACATAACATCTCTCTCCTGATCAGGGTTTATGTTAACATATGTATTTGCATCAGGAACATGGAAGGAGGATAAGTTCGCAGTAATGAAAGGGAAGGCTTGGTTGTCAAGATAATTATATATTGGACAATACATCATCATATTCATGTAGAAAAGTTGATGTTCGTTGAAGCATGTACCATTAGGTTCTCTTGGTAAATTGTTTTGATATAAAATGATTCTTTTAAATTTGTTTCTTATTTTTTTTTATTGTACATAGTCCCATATTTAAAATATTGTATTATCAAAATTCTATTATGGTTCTTTTTTTTTTTTATTTTTAAAAATAACGCAATGTTGACCGCAGAGAGTAATACGCATATTATACCATATATTACTCATAATATAAGCGCATAGAATACGCCAATATAATTGAACAATGTCCAGTACGTCATACTTGTACCGCGATCTATGTTTTATTAACTATTAATACAAAATCATCATTAAGTTAGTCGCTGCTAGCCAAACACATCCTGACCCTGTGCTACTCGTGCGAAGCAGATAGTACGTGCCAGACAGTAAGCATGGGGTGAGAGTCACGTGAGCCATTTGTGGTATAAGCTCGCCATATATTATGCCACAATAATCGACATAAAATGTATAACATCGCAGTCGCCATAGAATACACGTGTTCTGCGTTATCGAGCGGCCTCGACATTATATAATACACTAGAACACATGCAGCACTGCAATAATTATAACCTTAAAAACCTTGTTTGCTGGGAAGGTTTAATTCTATGCGAGACTGCGAGTTGGGCTGCTGTCTTCTCCGAAAAGCGTGCAACTCAGGTCATAGAAAAATCTAGTAAGAACTCGTTTGCTTCCGCTATTTTACTCAAGTCAGGAGGTCAATACACTAAGGGATGAGGCTTATCAGAGTGGTCATTAGAACAAGATCCAGCATGAGATAGCAACTCAGAGTGGATGTAAGGAGGCAGTGGATAAACATATTGTCTATCTGAAAATGCAATTACTGTGTAGAAGTATTGTGAAATGTGGTGTTGACCTAGGATGCAAGGAACACCCTTTTCAGGTTTCTCACAAAGAAATGGTTGCTTTTGCAACTGCTTGCAGTTCCTGATGCTATAGTAAGGGATGAGAATAAAGTCATAACATGAAAAAGTTTTCTAACCCACATCAAAACAATCTGTGCACAGAAGCAATTTTGAGTATATAGTAGGTAGCGGTATCTTACTAAACGGGACGTGAGCGCAGCGTTATGGATGATTACATCTCTGTTCTATGGAAGCCGCATTTATCTAGGGGTTGACTAGAAAGGGGCCATGGATTTCATATATTGTGGTTGACACATAGAGAATTAGGCCTTCACTACAACCAGAAGATGGCCCCAGAAAATGCAAGGAAGGCGCGGGAGAAAGAGTGTGTAAGCGATATAGGCCAGAATTCCTTCTATTGAAAGATGC
>NW_021318776.1:323512-329134 GCF_001605985.2 Dendrobium catenatum
ATTTAAATGTTGATTTCTTTGATGGTCTTAAAGCATCCACATCCACCACAACTCAAGAACAAATAAAAAAAGGTATATAAATAATATAGTTTCTTTTCTTAGATTTTTATTAATGTATTACACTATTATTCATTATGATATTGTTCAAAAATATTTAGGGAAGAGGAAGATAACTAATAATAAGGAAGAAGAAGCTAATTGGGAGATATTGGACTCTATAGGAGAGGGGGAAGAGGAGAGAGTAGTTCATCATAATGATGACTCAAATGAATATCCCCTTAGTGATGACTGATGAGTGATGACAGTGCTGATGACTAGTTAGTTCTTATGTGATAGGTCTCCCTTATTTATTCTCAAAGATGTGGTAAGTAACATTTTTATGTTTTATATATTATTTAGTCATTTGTATATAAAAAATTTATCATTTTATGTTTACGCAATCTTTTGATTTTGAGGCTTACGCCTCAAATCGCCTTGAGGCTTACGCCTCGCCTCACGAAAGAAAAACGCCTCAATACCCGAATACGCAATTTTAAACCTTGCCCGACAATCGCCGGAAGAGTCCAGGCTCTCGATTTCCCCTTTTCTCGTTCTCCTTTCCCACCATTTTTAGTTCATCAAGCCGCCGACCACCTCCCCTTCCATCCCATACCGTCGACCAACCAAACACCTCCCCCATAGTTAGTCTACACCCTTTCCCTCCACCAATACCGGCCGACCACCTCTCCCTCACCACCAATACCCGCCGGCCTCCTCTTCCCCACCACCTATACCCAGCGGCCTCTCCTTCTCCACCACCAATACTCACCGGCCTCCCCTTCCCCACCCTTATACTCGTCGGCCACCTCCCTTAGTTGTCGGCCCACCTAGCCCAAGCCTAAGCCACAGACTCCCTCTCGCTCCACAAACCCATGTTTCAAATTCTAATGGCCAGTTAAACACCTTCCTAATTTTCCACCTATTAATTAGGAAAATCTCTTAATTTTGAATTCAAATGAAATTTGAAATCAAAATTTTCTAATTAGTAACCCTATTTTAGGAATTCCCCCAATTAAATCAAATATGAAATTGAATTGGAATTAATTCCAATTTCAACATTCATTGAACCTAGCACATTCATTGAATGTGGACAATCCCCTCCCCTTTCTCTTGGCCGGCCCCCCTTCTCCCTCTCTCCTAATTATTTCCTTCCTCATTATGGAATCCCATTAAGGAGATAATTAGCCGCTCCTTTCCCCTCTTTCCCTTTGTGTTTTTTACAAATAATCTTTCTAATCAATCAAACCCTTTTAATTTTAGAAATCTGAAATTAGCCGGGCTCCTCCTTAGTCTTTGGCCGAAACCCTTAGGCCCCCCCGGTTCCTCCATCACCTCTCTTCTTCCTTGCTTCGCATACCTCCCAAGGAAGAAGAGACACTAACACTTAGCCTACTTCTCGTATGAATGGCCGATTCCGAGCACGATCATGGAATCGTGCCTGATCTTCAAGGAAGAGTAGATATCCTCTGGTCTCCCTTCTTCAACTTCAACTTGGAGATCGATGACTACGTCAACCGAATCCTTTCACCTTGACGTTTGCCATCGAGGAATACCAAATCTCCGGACTGTGGCGAGTTTTCAGACATACACTAACTTCTTCCCCCCGGCTGACTTTTTGTTGGGTAATACTGCAGGTGGTTTCTGTCTTTTGGCGACATCTCTAAGTTTGCTAAAATTATTCTTCCGTTAAAATCACCTCAAGAGTAAAAGTGAGGGGAACTCAAGGTGAAATTTCTATTTGTTAAACGGTGGATTTATGTTCTTTATGCCTTTAGCTTTATTATAAGTTTGTTGTTATTTTAAATTGTCCTATTATTCTTTCTTGTAACCGCATGCCAAAGCACAACTACAACTAAGAACTCCTAGAATCTAATTCTTGTGAAATATTAATTTTACAATCAGCAAGCTTAACAACTTTTTATTAAATTTATACATACATAAAAATACATATTGTACTAATTGAGACACAATCATTCATATTTTTAATTTAATTTTAACTTTTTTATTATATATATATACATTTTTTTTGTTCTATATACATTCATACATACATATGTATTGTAGTGTATAGAATAAGCGATTGAGACATAATATAAAAATACATATTTCATTCATGACAATAGGACCATTTTGAATGAAAGAGATGAATTATTATAAACTAATTAATATGCAATCTTATTGGTAATAATATGTCTTATACGTATAAAAGAACGTGAATATAAATATATTCATTAAATGCATAGGTTTAGAGAAAAGGAAACTTTTATTTTATTTTGGAAATGAGATTATTTGGATTAATATGTGCAAATACTACTTGTCAAATGCGCTCATCTTTTCAAACATCATTTCCCTTAAGGGGCTATTTGGTTTGCTAAAAAAAGTAAAGTAAAATGACTATAGTGTAAAAGGAATGTAGTGCATCTAAAACATTTGAAATTCTTTAAATAAATTTAAAAGAATGTGAGGGATTATTATTATTGTTTAATTTGAAATAAACTGAATGCAATATAAAGTAAAATAATTATGGTGGCTGGCGGCTGGTGGTCGCGAAGACAGGCTGCGGTGGTTGCGGGTGGCGATGGGCGACAATGGCCAGTGGGAGGCAGCGGGTGGTGATGACAGACAGAGGTGGATGGAAATAGAGCCAAACAGATGTTAGCTTGCAGTCACCTGTGGACGGCAACAAGCAATAGTGGGTGTGTGTGGTAGTTGGCAATGGTGGGTGGCTATGGCGGACGATGACAACATAGTTTGCTTGTGGTGAAAAAGGAATTTGGTCAAAATTGGGCGAGTTTATACTGTGTCAAAAATGAACTATAGAGTGAAAAATGAATTCATTGGAATTTTACATTGCATTTTTTCACTAAACCAAATATCTAAATTTCTTTTTACACTACGTTTTTTTTTACTCTGCATTTGTTTTTTCAGCAAATCAAACAATCACTAAACCAATTGCAATTCTAAATATAGGACACATGCAATATAAAATTAGTTGAATTCTTGAATATTTAAACACTCCTTAATGTTCCCTCATAAATTAATAGAGAAAAAGACCAAAATGGTTTGACTCTTTATGAAGAGCCAAAATAGCCCCCCTACTATATTTAAGGATTATTTTTGTCCCTCAACTGTTTAAAAGAGGAACCAAAATAGTCTCGTTATGGGACTATTTTGATTCCTTTTTAAAGACTAGAAGAACTAAAATGATCCTTTAATATAGTTAGGGACCATTTTGATCATTTTCTCTAAATTAATATATAGACTTAATTATATTGATTATTTTTTAAATTAATGAAAAGTGAAGTAATTATCTTCTAAAAAATTGTAGGTTTTCTTTATGAAAATTATCTGCAAGGTGATTTTTTATCTTATTAAAGGAACCTAACTTGCATATAATCATAGTAATTTTCATATTTAGGTCATTTATAATCATAAAGCTGCTATACCGGTCCAGCCGGTCCCGTATGGACCAGATCATGCGAAACAGGCGGACATTTTCCGCTTGTCTGTGCTACCTACCGAACCGCAAATTCCACGGAGCAATTTAGGAAGGATTTCTGAGGGAGTTAAGAGGGAAATTTGAATGTATGGATTGTTTAGAGATTTCCTTTTGAATTGTATGCATTAAATAGTTTGTTTTCCTAGGGTTAGGGCATCTTGAATTTGGCTGAAATTTGAGATATCTTAGATTTAGGTTTTCTTTTGGGCTCTAGCGGCGTATAGAGATTTGAGAGAGATAGATCCTCCTCTCGATTAGAGGATCAGTTGTATCTTCCTATTTCTGTTCACCTTTCTTCAAATAATACAAATTATTTACTGTTTTTGTGGTTTTGTGCGGATTTTTGTGGAGAATTCTCGTTGTTTTCCGAAGATTGATAGGAAAAAGTTGAGATCTACAAGTATTTTCTATCAAATTGGTATCAGAACACGTCGATCGAAGGGGAACCCATGGCCAGAAGGAAAGTGGAAGTTTTGGAGGGATAACTTGGACAACTCAAAGCAGATATTGAGGAGAAGATTGCTGATTTTCAAAATCAGTTTGCATTCGTCAATGAAAGGATGGAGGAAAAGTTTGCCATGGTGGAAGACATGTGGAGGAAATTGCTTGAAACCAAAACCATATCGGTCACATCGGAAGAAAAGGAACTACCGGTGGCCATGGAAGAGATGAGAACTCTAACACGTTTAGGGGAAGGGAAAATTCAGAAGTGGAGATCCTGGAGGGAGAATACAGAATGCCTCATCTGGAACCACTTTCTGGGGAGGAGATGAGCATTGGCTACGCAAGAAGGGGTGCTGAATTTGTAAGGAGAGTGGATGATTTCGATCGTTAGGGTGCTGATTTTGAAATAAGAAGATGGGATTTTGATGAAGGGTTTGGGTATGATCGTCGGAGGGAAGATCATGACAATTGGGGAGCACCTCCTCTTCGAGGAATGGGGAGTTATGGAGGATTTAGGGGAAACATGTGTGACCCGAGGGTGAGGAAACTGAAGATGTCAATATTTGAGGGGGCGGATGCGCATGGGTGGATCTACAAGTTAGAAAGATATTTTGTCTTCAATGTGTTGACAGAGGAGGAGATATTGATGAAGGTGGGCCTATGTTTAGAAGGGAAGGCTTTGTCTTGGTATTAGTGGAGGGACATGCGACGACCCATACGAAGTTAGAGAGAGTTCAAGGATTGTTTGGTAGAACGTTTCCGAACTGGCAGGGGAGGAGAATTCTATAAGCAGTTTTTAGCCTTGACACGAGGGTTCAGTGACAGAGTATCGGGAGAGATTTGAGTACCTTGCTAGCCGATTGGACTGCCTTCTTGAGACTAGAGGGAAATTTCATAAAGGGACTGACACCAAAGATCCGGGCAACGATTAGAGTAATGAGGCCTCATGACTTGGGAGAGGCTATGGAACTAGCTCAGTTGGTGGAGGATTAGAGGCACCTGGAGAGAAACACTTGAGGCAGTAGCTCAACAGGATCGTACAGGATGACCACCACCTTGTTGGCACCCAAGGAGCCTACACTGAGTACTCTTAGGGAGACTTCAAAGGAGAAGACTACCGGAGGAAGACCTGAGGACAACTTCAAGAAGCTCACAGAAACACAATTACATGAGAAGAAGGCGAAGGGGATCTATTTCAGATGTGAAAAGAGGTATACACCAGGGCATAGGTGTAAGGACTGAACTCTTTAGGTTCTTACCGTTTGCGATGAAGGAATGAATGAGGGTGTTGTCTTTCCACCTTCGAACAAGGTGGAACTTTGGGAGGGGAGTATTGTTAGACTTGTCCTTTGGACCGGTCCAGCTGGTCCAGTATGGACCAGATCACGCAAAACAGGCGGACGTTTTCTGCCTGTCTGTGCTGCCGACCGAACCGCAAATCCCACGGAGCAATTTAGGAAGGATTTTTGAGTGAGTTAGGAGGGAAATTTGAATGTAGGGATTGTTTAGAGCAAGGTTTTAAAAGGCGAAATCGGGAATCGAGGCGTTTTTTCTAAGCGAGGCGAGGCGTAAGCCTCGAGGCGGATCGAGGCGTAAGCCTCAAAACGATTAAAATAAATTAATTTAAAATTATAAATAAT
>NW_021318776.1:329222-351236 GCF_001605985.2 Dendrobium catenatum
CAAATACCAATAATAAAACAATATGAATACAAAAATATACCAGTCTGTCGGGGGTCTAAGGGGGCGCTGCCCCCTGCAGGGGTTTCCGGGGGCAGCGCCCCCGGAACAAAATTATATTATAAGAGTAATTTTGAAATTCAGCTTGTTGTATATGCTCAATACCGAGCGTACCGAGCATGTACCGCTCAGTACCGAGCATGTACTTGCTCGTTACCGAGCATGTACTGAGCGGTACCGAGCATATACAATCTGATGAAGCGAGACATGAAGCAAATAACGGGAAGAAAGATCGTTACCTAGCCGTGAAAAAAGAACATTCGATTACAAGAAGCTTGAGAAGAAGAGCGAGACATGAAGCAAATGACGGGAAGATTACGGGAAGTAAGAGAAGAAGAAGAAATAAATCGTTACCTTCGATCGCCTCCAGCTATGTTCGAACTCGACCGAGCTGTGGTGGTCCAAGTTGGCGGAGTTCGCCTTTCAGTTCTCACCCGAAGCAGAAGCAGGTATGTTACCCTAATACTCGACTCTTATACGACTCTCACCGCTCGGTCTATATACTTACAAATCGAAGCGGTGCCTCGTTTCGCTTTGAGGCGTTACGAACCGAAGCCTACGCCCCGTGCGAAATAAGCGCACGCTCCGCCGAATCCAACGAGGCGTAAGCCTCAACGCGCAAATGCTTCGCCTCGCCTTAAGTCGCACCTTATTGCGTACGCCTCTTCTGCCTTTTTAATCGTTGTTTTAGAGATTTCCTTTTGAATTGTATTCATTAAATAGTTTGTTTTCCTAGGGTTAGGGTATCTTGAATTTGGCTGAAATTTGAGATATCTTAGATTTAGGTATTCTTTTGGTCTCTAGCGGCGTCTAGAGATTTGGGAGAGATAGATCCTCCTCTCTCGAATAGAGGGTCAATTGTATCTTGCTTTTTTATATTTCCTTTTCATCAAATAATACAAATTATCTGCTATTTTCGTGGTTTTGTCTGGATTTTTGTGAAGAATTCTAGCTGTTTTTTTGAAGATTGATAGGAAAAACTTGAGATCTACAAGTATTTTCTATCAAAAGCTCAATATAATTAATAAAACCTTATTGATTTTTCTTAATTACCTATAACTTAAACATCGACCTATGATGTGTTGATATAATTTGAAAGATCATAGAAACAATTTAGTACCTTAATGATGTTGTGTACATATGGCATGATAAAAAGAACGCCAATTATGTTTGACATCGAAATCCAGTGAAGATTTGGCCGTTCGTGTCATACAACAAGTTTTGTAATAAGGTACAAATGCTTGAATGTATCTTATGCTTTGATTACTGTATAGTATGATTGCATTTTTGTAGAGCATATACAAACTCGTTAAGCTGACTCTAGTTGATAGAGTCTGCCTAACTATTATTACTCAATTATGTCTTAAAATTAAAAGATTGACTGCAGTGAGTTTGTGTTTTATACTACGACTGTAAACCTTGAACTAGAACTGCATTATAATGGCCTCAGAATAAATGAAACATCAGTCATCAAATGATAAGTACTGAAACTCAAATGAACATGAGATTTAGTTTGTTTTGTGTAAGTTAATTTTGTGAAAGAAGTTTGTGGGCATAACTCTACCCAGTAGGGATCAATGCCATTGGAGGGGAGGTTCAGGCATGGATGAGGGATTATGGTCGGAAAGCCAATATGAGAATTATTGAGGAATCATCGATTGAATTATCAACATGTTACTATTGGCTATTTTCATAAATATTAGAATCTTAGATTTTAAACCTCCTATAAGTGATGAATCCTAGCTTTCACAGGCATCATGATTATGTCCTTCACACTCACTATATGCTAAACTTATTTTGTTCTTCTTTTGTTAGGGACATGCACTGTTGCAACATTTTGAGCAGCTATTATAATTTATGAACATATTTTTTAAATATCAGGCTGGAGTAAAAGCAAGTAAATCAAATTAGAACTTGTTGCATCGGTCTCAGACATCTAAAATATTACTAATGATCCACTATATATATATGATAGTAAGAGGATTAACTAGGATTCACAATGTGGAAAAATCAATCTCCATTAATTTCATTTCTATTATTTTTACCTCCATAAATATTTCATTGAAAGTTGAAACCATCAGTTTTCCACTTTTCTTATTTAGTTCATTCCACCTCAGTAATCCATGGCATTAATACTATCATCTTGTCAATTTGTGGATTATTATAATTATTTTATGCTTATTATTTGGCATACTCATCAATATACAGGCTATTGTAATTATTTTTCTTTGACTTTATATATGTTTCTTATTAGATGCTATCCTAATATTTTTAAGATACCACATAAATGTTGAAAAAAAATACTAAACCAATTATCTCCCATACAGTTGAAATCTTGGATATAACTATAGGATGAATGTTATAGAACTCAGCAGACCTGGACTTGCAGCACAAAAAGTATTTTCTTATTTTCCATTTGCCTTAGTACATGTAACTACTAGTCAGAAATGTATAACACAAGGAAATTTGTCTATTATAGAAGGCTTTTGCATCCAATAGTTGGATTGTTGCATTTCCTTCGCATTTCTATGTTTCCTTCCATGTTTCTTGTATTTCTATATTTCCTTCCATGTGTCTTCTGACAATGTAAGAATTATTTGAAGGCTTGCAAAGCTTAACATCTCTCAGGAAATACGTTTGGTGTTTTTATAGGGTGTAGCATTGAAGGGAAGACTCAACAAAGAAGATGCTGCTCGTATATGTGTGGAGGCACTTGATGCAGTTCCAACGAAAGGCTTGATATTTGAGGTTGATTTCAGTGATCCATTTGATATTTCCCTACTAATAAATCCTAACCCTTCTTTGCATTAGGTTTACAAAGGTTATAATAAGTTAGAGTTTAAATAGGCCCAGTTGACCTGGTTTGGACATTGGGCAAGTTGGGCTTTAGCTTCACAAGTTCTTTCTTATAGATGCAGAAAAACCATAAATAGTGTATACTTATTATTAAACGAATTCATTTTTGTCAGTATCACTTAGAGCCATGGCAGATGTTAGGCACTTTTAGCCCAATGTTTTATAATATTATATTATTTGAAGATATCATCTGTTTGGGTTGAGGTAATTTTTAAATAACAATTTCTTATAATGACACTTCAACCTTATTTTGTTGACATTTAGATGTCGCACAAATCTGTGAACATATGAATATTAGGATATAAAAAATCAAATATATGACGAAGAGAAAGATGTGTAATTATCATTTATCATCATACATAAAATATATAATTTCTTAATGACACTGCAACCATCGCCATCACCATCACCATCAGCTATTTTTCTTATGTGTTCATTTTGAGCTTTATTTGATTAATATTGCTATCGAGATAGCATTGATGTCTTAATAACCTTGAACCAAAATACTGATGATTTTGGCTTATGCAGGTGGTAAACGGGGACGAGAAGGTTGAGGATTGGAAAGAATGGTTTGCTACAAAGATTAGGAATGCTGAAGGACGATGATCACTTTTAGTTAGTTCATCCCTTGTTTCTTTGAGTATTCTATTTTGAATCTTAGCAAATCTTATAACTGAAAGGAGCAATATCCCCCGACCTTTCAGTGAAGGATGTTTAGCGTTGTTGCAGTGGCGGTGAAAGGAGCAATATCCTTTGACAATTTTTTTGTATACTTTATTTTTAAATTCTATTTAGATTTGATTTAGGACAGCTTTCTCACTGCTGTCTAAAGTAGCTTTTTAGTACAAAAATTTCTAGTTTTAAAAAAATTTGTACTAAAAAGCTGCTTTAGAAAGGAAGAAGAATCTGTCCCAAATGAACCTTAATAAGATAGGTCTACTACCCGGCTTATTTCAAATGATAAAAACTTCTTGCAAGTGCATAGGTTCTTCAGTTGTTCTCTCATTTACCATTTTTTCTCTACCATTTTTTCTCTACAGCTAGGGACTATAAGTAGAATATTGATAATACTGAGTTTTCTAATGATGGTATAATCAAAGATGACAGAGAAATCAGTCATCTTATGACTATTTATCATTTTTTGTACCTTAGATTTAAGATTCCTATCTTGCCATCATCTGATTTCCCTCATTTAGAGAAGAAATGGAAACCTTAATTCTTCTCAGTAAGTCTCCAATTTTTCTCCATGCTTGATATCCCCCCAATGCCAAATCCTTACTCTTTTTCTATAGCACTTAGTTTTCATAACTTACTTCCTAGGTGCTTCGATTGTCTATCTATCAATTTTCGAGTCTGTCATGCTTTATCTCTAGTTCCTTAATCACTCACCTAGTTTCTTGTTTCCATTGTATTGCTCTCCTTGCTCTTTTGTGGAGGAATTCGTTGTAAATCTTTCAATTGTTTTTATCATTTTTGAAGTAGGAGAGGGAGAGCTTGATGCCATCTCCCTGTGGTCCACAATGGTGATAAACCTTCTAATTTCTATCAATTTGCCTATGTGGCTCAACATTTCCAAAAAATGAAGCAGGAGAGAGCTTAAGAGGAAGAGAAGAGGGGGAGTGGCGGTTGACTGATTTTTTATACTTCGAATGAAAAGCTTTTTTATTTTTTTCCTGTAAACGGCGGCCTTCTGATGACCCGGTTAGGAAATTAGAGGTATTAGATTTGACTTATGTTAAGAAAGATAGAGGTAGATCTAAAAAGACTTGGTTAGAAAATATTAGACATGATCTTTCTTTATTAGATTTAAACAAGAATTTGACTTTTAACATGGCACAATGGAGAAAAAAGGATTAATGTAGCCGACCCCACGTAGTGGGACAAAGGCTTGATGATGATGTTGTTGTTGTATGCGAAGTATGCTTAAAACTATCATTTTTTGTGACATTATTTTGTATGATTTCATGATAATATGCATTGATTTATGAAAGAACTCATTTTTCTGTATGAAAGTATACTAATTTCATTTCATAATTACTGTACAATCTCCTTCAATCATGCCTAAAAGTAAGAGAAGTTGAGAGTTAGATAGCATTAATTTTGGAATTATTCTATTGTCCTAAACTTTTCTGTATCTGTCCTATAGCAATATCAGGGTTTTCTATAAATTCCTGCTGATTCTTTTTGTTATTTTTCATGTCTTTATGCATTGGATCGACTACAGCCAAAGCTACTTTTATCATTGTAGTTTGATTCTCTTTTAGGTTTTGTTTGGGATGGCTTTTTTTGCTACTTTTTAAATCAATTTTCTAGTATAAAAATTAAAATTTTATACTAAAAAACTGCTTTAAGAAATAATAAAAAAGCCGTCCGAAACGATTGCTGTATCACATATGTTTCAGATGATGAGTCTGCACTTACAGCTAATATTTCTATTATTTATTCTGCTTCTCGATTGCTCAATCATGCAGCTATTATAATGATTGGTTGTGAGCTATAATAATAACAATTTCAATGATATTCTTTGATTGGTTCTATAAACCAAAATCAGAAAATCTGTCTTAATAAGTGTTGGAAGATATATGAGATTTTCTTATAAGTGTTGGAAGATATATGACAAACCAAAGCTATGATTGTACAGTAATAGCACAACAGGTCCATAGGGGCAAAGGGACCCTTCTATAGCTGGAACTTGTATCAGCAGCATCTTCTTTCTGGTTTTTTTTTATTTATAATTATTTGTGTATGATTATCTGGTTTCTATAATCTTTATTATGATTTGGGGGTCACAAATCTGAACTGTGGAAATAGTTTCTGTACTGTGAATAAAATTGTATGCATTAAATCTTCTTTAAACTCTAACAGAATCTCATTCATTCTTAGAGTTTGTTTAGGACGGTTGTAATATTTTATAAAGTTAGTTGCATTTTTGTGATGGGAAACCAACTTAATTATTTATGCTGTAAAAAGTAACTTTTTGTCACGATTAATTTTGAAAAATAATGAAAAGTTTATGATGAAATGAAATTGTGATTGTTGTCTGAAAAATAAAATAATGAAAAAGCTGTCCTTAATAGGAACTTTTATTGGGTGTGGAGTCCGGACGTAGCTCTATGTCCACAAGCTTGTAACATTGCGTCAAATGGAGCTTATTATTACCCCACCATTCTAATTATTATGCTTTTTTGTTTTACTGCACGGCCTGACGACCCGATTTGCCCTATTCACGAAAATTGAAAAAAAAAACACACACTTGCAACCCCGATGACCCATCCCGAAATGAAATTTTATTTGTCGTTTTAGTTTTTAAAAATGACCAAAAACATCTTGTTTTTGCACATTTGGGTTTTTAGGTTTTCAGTTCACTCTAAAAGAAAGACTTGCATGCAATTTTCATCTTCTACAAGAAGTCACTTCATCTTCAGTTTTTATCTTTTACATGGCGAATATATGTTTTTTAATGTTAGGATAACTTATAATTATTTGTATTTCTCACGTCTTGCTTTGTATGTCGTCTGGGTACTGTTGGGTATGTCAATTGGGTATCGCTGGGTACCTCAGAGTACCTCTTCTGGGTACCCAGCGGTACCCCATCTAGGTAGCTCTGCTCGTTTCGGACACAAGAATGCATTGTAAGTTCCATTTGTTCCCTAAATACCACATTTAGGGTTTTGTTTTTTATTTTCTGTAGATGATACCGTTTTGTATGCGTGTACCGTTGGGTACCATCTGGGAAGCACTGGGTATCGTATGGGAACCGTTGTGAATCGTTGGATATCGTTGGGTACCCGGGCTGAAATGCATTATTTTATGATCAACTAAATCATATTTTGCTGAGATATTTTCTAAAGATTAGTTTTCGTTGCAGAACATTGACATTTAGAGAAGTTTGTGATTATTTGGTCGAAATATTTGGTCAAAAATTTATGGATAGATTGGTGTAAAATCATAATTTTAGAACCATTATCAAGATACTTATTTCAAGCTGTAATACCAATTATTTAGCTTGTGTATAAGGTTACCATTTTTCAGTTTCAACAAAGCCTTTGTGTTTCATCATGTAGATGCATTTTTCAAATCATCACGGAGAAAACTTGTAATGCGTATTGCTCTGAAATCAACCAAGTCAAAGTAATTTAGTATGATTTCCAATCTATCTTGCTTCAACTACTGATTGAAAGCTTTAGAATGTATAATTGACGTTAAATAAGTGTAATGAGTGAAGTGGGGAAGAGAAAACTCTAGAGGCAAATATGTCCTTTTATAGCTGTGATGCTGAAGGAAGGCGGTGCTGCGATATTGAGCTCTCTGATGCTGGAAGGGTGGTTGTTGTAACGTCATGTCAAAATGAGAATATATATATATCCATTTCACCACCATACCAGCTCCCTACCAGAAAAGGAAGAAAGGAGTATGAGAAGAGATAAAGAGAGAAAAAAATAAGAGAGAGAGAGAGAGAGAGAGAGGATTCAAAGGCCAAAGCTCAAGTTATGTCCTTCAGGTCAGATATGATTAAAAATTCATTATTTTTATTATTTTATCATAATAAATACTTATAATTATTTTTCTCTTTCGTAATAAATGCGTTCGCTTGCAAGCCAATTTAGAACTCATAGAATTAAGCTCGAGATTGAGTTCAAATTCAATAAATTAATCAAGCTTAAGTTCAAGTTAAGGGTTACTTTAGCTCGACTCAATTTGTTTACTTTCGTAGTTTAGTGCAACTAATGATATTTGATTGATTTTATACGCCTTTGTGTTTACTACATCTACCCAAAATGCCTTAGGAAAGTTTGCATGCAGTCTCATGCTGATTGCACATTCATTTTGAGTATAATTCATCATTTTAGGCTTTTTATATGAATCATGTGAACTATGCATGTAATTTTTGAATTATATGGAGTCATATTTCCCACCATTTTTTATTACAGGCATTTAATTATGTCTCTAGTTTTATTCTCCACCAAGGTTTTCTGCTTCACAAAAGTTGATAACATATTAAATTTATTTTTGATAAAATAAATCCATATAATCATGGTATTATCATCTTTGAAGGTGATGCATAAAGATTTAGTGGTGAGGGATAACTCCCATACATTTCTAGGAACCAACTATAGCCTTTTGGTTTTTAGTTCTAGCCTAGCTTTGGAGAAATTATCTCTCATTTGTTTGCATGAAATAAAATTTTCATGAAAGGTGAATTTAAAAATCTCTAAACTTGCAAAAATATCTTTGACATGGAGAATATTTAGATTTTTTTTTGTTGATATAACATAGTCTTTAATGCCATAAATATGAATTTATTTTCATGTTGATGGTGGCTCCTACCATTCTTATGTTGACAATGGTGTAGAGAGTGTCTATCTTGTTGCCTCGAGAAATTAGCAGTACTAAACCTTTCATCACTTTCTAAGTATTAATATTGAAAGTGAGATATTAATATTGGTGTAGACAGTGCCCACCTTGTTGCTCGAGTAATCATCATTGACTTTCTAGGCATTAATATTGAAAGTCACATATCATTATTGAAAGTGCTCAGATGATACTAGAAAGTGCTCTGATACCACTTGAAAGTTCGTTAGGGATGTTAAGTCCTATAGAACTGGCCCAAGGCTAAATAAAGAGAGTGGTGAATTGGTAAAGAAGAATCTTTAAATCAAAACACAAATCAAAACCAATATCACAACAATAAAACAAATGCGGAAATTAAATGTGGAAGCAAATAATAAGAAAGAACACACTTGATTTATAGTGGTTCGGTCAAATCTTGACCTACGTCAACTCCCTGGAGGCACCCTCCAAGTATTGCACTAAAACAAATGTCTCTCCTTTAGCCCCCACAGCTAAGCGGAGAAACCTTTACAAAATCACTTCCACCTTCCCCGGTGCGGCAGAGTTGCCGGGTCCTTTGACACCAAAGTGAACTTCTTCTTTGGTGAACTTTCCTCAAGACAAGACTTGAATACGACGGTATTATGATGCAAGCCTGCCGGAGCAACCACGTGGAATCCCCTTCCACACTCCCTTGAGTCCCCCCTCACAAGATCTTCTCCCTCTCTCAGACTTCACCCGTTTCTCACTCCCTTTCAAGCTTTCTCTTCAAGTTTCCCCCACAAGAACGAAGCTACAATGGCTGCCAAAGACACTTACAAAGTGCCTTGTCATAGCTTAAATAGAAGAGCTAAAAACGAGCTCATTAATGCAAGTTGCCAACTTTATCGTCCAGGATGATAGACATGCCGTCCTGGCCGATTAGTTCAAATATGAGGAAAATCGTCCTGAATATCGCCCTGAAATGAAGCTGACCGATGTCTAGTCGGCTCGGACGATCTTGCGATCGGCCCGGACGAAATCACCATTAATTGCTTTCCAAAATTGCCAGAGAAATTTTGGAAAAATTGTCCTGGATCATCCTGGCCGATATTTTATAGTCCAGGCCGATGTCCAAAAATAAGTATTTCCTAAGTAGATCTGGCGGCAAATTTTTTCTGAATTGAGCCTATCGTCCTGGCCGATACAAAATCGTCCTGGACGATGTGTTTTGCATAATGACGGCTGCTTTAATGAGGATGCCCTAATTAGAGTTTCTGCTTTTGAATAGATCATCCCGGCCGATATAAATATCGTCCAGGACGATGTTACCAAAAACAGTAAACTCTAGGGAACAGTCAGAAACTCTTATACGTTACAAAGCATCAGGATCCACAATAAATACAATAGACTCAAGAAAGGAAAAAGGGTACAAACTGACTCAGACCTAGTCTACCAAATCTTGAGCTGATTCCAAATTGCAGTCTGATCGTGTGGACCTGAAATGTCAGTACGTAAGGCATTCGTAGAGAAATAAGAATGTTTGCTATTATCAAAATCATAAACCATAGATCCGCAACAATTATACAACTAGTTGTTCTAGGGAGATCAACTTTCTCCTCAAGCTAGGGATGTGCCTCACTTTGTTCATTTTTCAAATATTTATTATTTATTATTTTGATTATCATATCTCCACAAGACCACACACACATTATATTACTAGTCTCTTCATTGTATCAATATTTATTTGAGCAAACTTGAGACTAGCTTCTATTGTGATTTAACCATTAGTTCCTTTCATGAGATTTTGATGCTCTCTTACCTTTTTATTGTGCTTATTCTAAGACTTGATCTTGCTTTCAACATTTGAAATACAATATCATATACTTTAACTTTATCTCATCATTTGAAATCCTCGTTGGTGATAAGATCTTTGACATAATTGAGCTTTATGTTAGATGATCCATAAGAACTATTGACGACTCTTACAATATTGTACCAACTCTTGGCCCATGATGATAACGAATTTAAGACATGAATTTTATCATCAAACTTGATATCACAAAGTTCATGAATGAGTTGAACTTATTAATGTTATCGATGGAGAAACATTTTTAAACATCTTGAGATTAAAAATTGTGTATTATATATACTTAGTTTATTACAAAGAAATTTTCATACATATTGATCGGAATGCCTTCATGGCTCATATAGTAATAAATTGTTGACAATATTGAAGGTACATTCTTGCAAAGGGATATACGAATGGCCCTTAGAACTTTTCTATCGAGCAATTCCTAATTTTTCTGATGAATTGACAGACTTTACTCATTTCAACTATTAATGGGGTATTCTTTAGCGCAAATAATTTTCGATTTGTATCTTTGAAAGCCCTAAGTTTTGGTCATCAAACTTATCAGTTTTAATCGTTCATCCCCCATATTTGGATTTGAAATCTTTATGAACTAAAACTCTATTATTAGTTATTAGGATAATTATAAAATTTTAAGCAAAAATTAAATGAAGATAATATAATAAATATATCAAAGATTGCAAATATAAGACACATAAGTTTATGCATAAGAAGAAGAAGTGAGACCAGCACTGCAACTCCAAGCGGCACCAGGACATCATCTCCACCTTCTCATGATTCACCCCAGTTGCCTTCACTATCTTGACATCAGCGATCTCCGTGTTACTTCCCACTGGATCATTTGGCTGCTGGGAGACGAACACGAGATATAATAGAGTAGGAGCTAGGGCACAGGAGGGAGATCATATAAAAAGCAGCGGTGGCAAACAGCTTTTATAATTTGCTGTCAAAATATTAAATTTTTAATAATTTCTTAGTAACAGTTTTAAAATCGGTACTAAAAACTGCTGTGAAAATCTTACATTTTTAATAGTGATGTAGTTCTTTGAGAATTAGTTATATTTAATTGTAAAGAGATTAAATATCCTACTAAGCTTAAAAGAGAGATATCGAAGATTGAAATATTTCTTTCTCTTTATCAATAACTAAGAGGAAACAAAACTACCTATTATAAAAATGAGGGTTGAACATGGAAAAGAATATGCTTTTGTTACTAATATCACTTCACTCTCCTTATTCTATGCTATGAATGATTCTCTCTGTCATGGTTGAAAGATTCTCTTTTTGATTGAACCAAAACTAACATTTTCTTTGATATTTTTCTTGAATAAGCAAAATATCTTCTTCATGCAAGTCTCCAAAGCTCCTCCCTTTGTTCTCTCTCAATAGATGCCTAACTATTTATTTAATAATGACAACAATGAGTACATTTATAAACATAATTTATTACAAGATTCCATAAAAATATTATGTCTTTCATAATTAATAATAAAAAATATCACAAGATCTCTTAGAGTCAGTAATGATTTCTTCAAGGTCTTTATATTATACAAAATCTCCAAAATATTATTATAACTTGCAAAATAAATTAGCCAAAGATTTGCATTTAAATATAAAATTCAATCATGTCTTATGAAAATTTTATTCAGAAAAAAAAAAAACTCTCCTCATAATTAACAATCTTAAGCCAACAAGCAAACTAAATATAGAAGAATTGGAAAGCTCATGAGTTTATTACAAACCTTGAAAGTTTAGAGTCAATTTTGAAATCCTATAACTTCAAATATCATAAATTTTATAGTTAATAAGTTATGATTTTTTTAACCAAAATTGATTAATAGGCCGAGTTCAGGTCATTTGGGTTGCTAGCGGGTCCAGTTTAGGTTGATGTTTTTGATCTATTTATTAAATTGGTCGGGTTCTGATTGATTGCTTTTGGGTCAAACTCGAATCCGACCAGCCAACTCATTTTGACACCTCTACCGAAGATTACTTAATGTTTTGGAGGTGCGCAATAATACTTTTGATAAAAGAGTTAAGCTTTAGTTCTATTTTTTTAATCAAGATTTTAAACGAATTACATTATATTAAAGTAAATCTAAAAAAGGTAAACATAATATAATCAAGATTTTATGGGATTCAATCTTCCTCTTTTATTAGACACTAAGTTTGTAATTAATAAGATATTTGATTGAACATAGTCTAAGATTTTTTTATAATAGAAATAATGAATTATATCATCTAAAGTAACCTAATGGAATTAAAGCCATGAAAAAAATACGCACTTCTTAGATTTGTTATAAATCATAGTTATTATTATTATTATTATTATGAGTTCAATGATTGATTAATTATCAATGCTCATATTTATCTTAATTAAAGTTTTTTTATTAATCATAGCCAATTTTGTATTATGAATAACAAAATGACTAATTAATCAATGAATATTTAATTAGCATAACTTAATAATAATACAACCTTAACTATAACAATAAAATATCACTCAATCATTAATTAATCTAAGGAAATAATTTATTACTAATTTTATGTTGATAAATTCTTTATCATAACTAAACTAAGCTTTTTTAAATTAGGGTTCCATAAACTAACTTAAGTCAAACTTAGGAGCACTTCTAATTAAAAAAAAATGTTTACATTATTATATAAATTGAGTGTCCAAAGAATACATCATTTGATGCTTAAAAACAACACTTATTAGGTTGGAGCTCAAAATGGCGCTCAATAAACTTATTTTGTGATATCATTAATAAGTGGAGTTCGAGTTGACTCAACTCACTTTGGGGTCTATAAAGAAAAATATAAGTAGGTCGGAGTAACATTTTTTTGATTTTTCGAATAGACATTTGTGTCAGTTGGAAGCATCGCACCAACAATATGAAACTGACCGGAGTCCATTTCATTACTACTGCCCGCACCATTAAGCATTTGTGAAATGGCGGAAGCGGGTCCCACAAAGAGAATCTGTCGATCCTTAGTTGCACTCTATCATTGGTTAAATTATTTTATATGGATACGGATACCATCCGAAGGCGAATCAGAATGCGCCACATCATCCGTTTGCTGTGTACTACGGCTATGTACCACTGTGTACCGGGTGATGTGGTGCATTCTGATTAGCCTCCGGACGGTCCGGTGTCCACTTAGGTTTTGTTTGGTACGACTTTCTTACTGCTTCTCAAAACAGTTTTTTAGTTCAAAAAATTTTTAAACTAAAAATTTGTGTTCTAAAAAGTTATTTTAGAAAACAATAAAAAATTGTCCCTAACGAAACTTTAAATACCAACCAAATAACCACTAAGAGAATCATTTTTGATCTTCATTCTTACTAACGATGCTCTATATTGATGACTTTATTGAGGCCTTTTAAGCTAAAAAGGATTCCAACCTAAACTCAAAAGCTTCCCATTGGGCTTTCCCTCTTTAGTTTTCGCTTTTGTTTTTTAATTGCTTCTCCCACCACACTTCTTCTACATCATGGAATAGATAGATAGTTTATTCTTTACACGCCATCAGCTAATGTTAACACGTGTTATTTAAGTGTGAGAGCTTTTTAATTTTTATGATGAGAAGCCACGTGGAGCGATATTAGGGTATGATGGAAAGCTTAGTGAAAAAATAATATTTATTTCCACCTTCTACTTAAGAGTTGATTAATGAGGGAGGGAATCAAATCAACATATGATATGTCATAGTTAGATGGAGATGCTTTATTTTGAATGTGATGAGCTGACAATGCTCATAAATAAGATAAAAAGATACGACTGATAAAACAAAAATAAAGATAAGTGTTGCGGACTTGAATATATGCGGCGATAGAGTTAGAAAATTTTCGTCTCATTGTTGTACGGATATCTAGCACACAAATAGAGGAGAAATAACACTAGTATTTTTACGTGGAAAACCATGAAAAGGGAAAAAACCACGGGGCCAAACCCAGTTGAAATAATTCCATTAGTGTTTGTTTGAAGTATAAGAGGTTGATTCGTCCTTAAAATTTAGGACAATCAGATTACAAAGCTTCACTTTCGGATTTAAATTCAATTACAAACAAGTTGTGTATTCTAGTTGAATTCAAAGTCACTTAGAATTCCGGCGTCACTAGGAAATCGGGCATAGTTCCGGCGTCACTTGGGCGTCAGGTAGAATTCTGGCGTCACTTGGGTGTCGGGCAAAAATCCGGCTTAACTTGGGCAGAATTCTGACGTCACTTGGGCGTCGGACAGAATTTCTGCATCAATCGGGCGTCGGGCAGAATTCCATCGTCGGTGGTCGAGGAGTTTCTTCCCTCCTAATCTTCTTCTTCTTGCTTTGGTCCCCTCTCATGAGAAATAAGGGGTTTATTTATAGATATTATGGAGTGACATGGCTGGTAAATAGGTGAAAGATCAGGGATAAAGAGGGAGTGGTCGGATGGACGGCTGATATTGAATTAATCCCTTGATCATGTATCGTTAATTAGACATTTGAAGGTTTTAATGATGTCAGAATTTGGCGATCTTGGGTTAGTTGGATTTGTCTCGTCGAGTCGCTCGATTCGACTATAAGAACGTCATATTTGGAAACCATTTGGTAACTCAAATTGTGGTTTAAACTTTTTAATAGCGTTTCGGGTGCTTGATTTGGATTCATTTGGGCTCGGATTGAGTCGATTTTGCAGTCGTTGAGTTTGTAATTCCGAGACGCTTAGTTTGATAATAAGTTCTCTGAAATCAGAGTTCTGGTGATCCCAGATTTAATTTTTTAAATTTCTAGCTTAATTTTGCCTTGAGATTCGTGCCTGATCAAGATAATTTTTTCATCATATATCAGTTGCCCTCTATTTTCGGATGCCAAAGCTCTAGGAGTCCAAAAATACACATTACAGACTTTGGAGAATTTTCCAGGTAATTGAAAATTTGATCTTGCATGTAGGAGCCTCAAATAGATTTAAAAGTGCTAAAATTGAGTCCGGAACGTCGAAAAATGATTTTCGGGGACCCCAGAAATGTCTGATTTGACATTTTCAGGTAAACAATTTGGCCCAAAATCACTTAGGCAATCGAATCAGCGTCATCACAAAATCGCGTGCCGGGCCCGCTGGCCCGCGCTGCGGCCTATCTGGGCCCACGCAATCGGCGCACCGACGATCTGCCTAGGTCCGCCCTCCTGGGCCCGCCTGCGGCCCATGCAAACCCTTCTGCGGCCCTCGCGGTGCCGCATGCCCACTGGTGGCCAAGGACCATTTCGGGCCGCTGTTGGCGGTTCCCTTAACCGCCAGCTATTTTAAATAAAATATTTTTTATTCGTAAAAAATTTAGAAAAATCTAAAAAATAAATAAAAAAAAATTCAAAAATTTCAAAAAAATTCTAGAAACTTTCTCTCTTCCTCCCAAAAAAGCTATAAATAGCCCCCCAAGGCTAGGGGAAACTTGCACCTTCTCCTCTTCTCCTTCTGGCTTTCTGACAGTTGAGATTTTCTACTGTATTTCAGTAAGTGACTTTACCTAATTGACTCAGCGCCCCTCCTCTTGTGCAGAAGTTGGAGATTTCCTCTCTTTTTCTTTCTTTCTCCCTCATTTTTCGTCCTGCTCTAGAGGCTTTCTGCTATTTTTTATAGGTAACTTTCCCTACTTAAATTAAGTACTCCTCTTTAGTGTAGAAGAAATTTTTTTCTCCTTTCTTGTTCTAACTTTTTAATATGGGAGGCATTATGTTATTTTTTATAGGTGATTTTCCCTACGCAAAATCAGTGCCCCTTTCTTGTATAGAATTTAGAATTTTTTTTTCTTTCTTCTTCTTTCTCCGCCATCTTCTCCTTGCTTTAGAGGTCTTTCACTGTTTTTTATATGTGACTTTTCCTACTTAAATTCAATACTCCTCTTCAGTGTAGAAGAAATTTTTTTCTCCTTCCTTGTTCTAACTTTCTAACAGGGGAGGCATTCCAATATTTTCGTAGGTGATTTTCCCTACATAAAATCAGTGCCCCTCTCCTCGTATAGAAGTTAGAATTTTTTTTTCTTTCTTCTTCTTTCTCCCCAGTCTTCTTCTTGCTTTAGAGGTCTTCCACTATTTTTTATAATTGACTTTCTCTACTTAAATTCAGTGCACCTCTTCTTATGTAGAAGTTGAACTTTTTGCAGCTGCTTCTCTTCTTTCACCTCCCTCTTCAAGATCCTGCGGTCGGGGAAAAATCGACGATTATCAGTATATGGTTGGAAGTCCGATGAAAGCCCTATGACAGGTAGAAGTCCAGTGATAGGAGGAAGCTCAATGTCGGGTAGAATTCTGACGAAAGCCCCACGACGTGTAGAAGTCCTGCAACGGGAGGAAGCTTAGCATCGGGTGAAATTTCGACGAAAGTTTCGCGACGTGTAGAAGTCCTACGACGGGAGAAAGCTCAATGTCGAGTGGAATTCCGATGAAAGTCTTGTGATGTGTAGAAGTCCTACGATGGGAGGATGATCAGAAGTGGTGAGTAGACGGGGAGAATTACGATGCTATTTGAGAAGAAGTTCGTCAACAGTCAAAAATTAAGTGTATAGCTAAAGGAAAGAGTTGGAGGTTATGTTGCTATCAGTAGTTGAGCAAGAAGACGATAATGACTGATATAAAGTAAAGGACCATTGGCATACACTAGACGAAGGGCCGATGATGGCGGATGTTCAGTGGCATTTTGCAAAGGCAATATGCATCCATACGAAAGTGTGATGTCATTATATATCTTTATATGGATGATGTAAATGTATTTTGTGATTTCAACTTCTAGTGAGAGTAAATATACACTTGAACTTGATGTATAATTTTGTAATGTAACTTCAATGATATTGTATATGAAGTTGAGATTATTGTAAGAGCTCGATGCTTATTTTTCATTTGAAATGAACTCATCCTCCAAAGAAAACTAAGTTATTTATGTCTCTTTGAGATCTTCTTTGATAAATGTGCCTTTCATGCTATTTGAAGTTTTTTAGCTTTCCAAGATTTTGTATTCATGTGTGAAAGAGGCCGAGAGAATCAAATTATGTATTACTTATGAATGCATAAGTGAAGAGGTCGAAGAATTTACCAAGGATGTAAGACCTATCCGAGGTCGTATGTTATAGCCTTTGCTCGATGACATTAACCTGTGTGGAAGAGGTCAGGAGAATCCATCAAGGATGTAAGACCTATCCGAGGTTGTATGTTATAGCCTTTTATCGATGATGTTAACATGTGTGAAAGAGGTCAGGAGAATCCACCAAGGATGTAAGACTTATCTAAGGTTGTATGTCAGAGCCTTTGCTTGATAACATTAACCTGTGTGGAAGAGGTCAGATCAAATCTCCTTGGGATTGATCATCTAGTGATTGAGATACAATAAAGATTGTATATTTCCTAAATCACGGATAAAGATATTATATTCATCAATAGTTTCTATTTTCATTTTTTATTGTTTAAAATGAGATAATATTAAAACGGTGTGAATAATACATTACTATGTCATGTAAGATAATACAATAAGTCCCTAATATGACTTATTTATATACAAGTTACAATGTACTCAATACACAACACATAAGATATACGTATAAGGACAATACAATGCTTAACTTGGAAGAAGATATTAGAGATATCAAAGTGACATCCTACTTAACATAAAAGAGACATGATGAAATAAGACAAGAAGATTACTAATATAAATACATGAAGTGCATGGCCATTCAATCTTACCAACCATTTGAATATTATTCAATTGTTGTCTTTATTGTTGATTTTGCCCCTCAGCGGGACGAGCTTCCTCTCAAGTAAGTGGATCTCGAATAAATTGGCGAAGATAGCCCTAGCGGATAAGTCTTTCAATCTCATCCTTGAGTTGCTAACAGGCTTCAGTAGTGTGACCACTAGTATGATGAAAGTGACAGTATTGATCTGGATTTCTCTTGTTCAGCTTTAAAGGATTTAGCCATTTCACTATATCTTGATCTTGAACGGCCATCAATATATTTGCTCGAGATGTGTTGAGTGGGGTATACTCCTCCTGTTGAGGTTCCCATTGCAGCAATGGAGGCCTATGAGGTAGATTACTCTTCCCTTGCTTCTTCTGTTGTGAGAATGAATTATTCATCACATGTGCATCTTTGCATTTCCCATTGGTTTGCTCAAACTATTTTATGTTAGTATTTATGACTTCATCTGCCGAGATTTACGCCTCAACACGATGAATCAAGTCGGCATATGAATGAACAATATCCCGCTTGAGTGTCAAATAGAAGGGGCCAGGACGAAGTCATCCGAGAAATACCCCTCTCAATAATTCAGGATCTAGCCCTAGAATTTGTCGAACCTCGGTGAAAAATCACTGAAAAATACTCCTTCAACGATTCTCCTTCATTTTGACAATCCCGGAGAGGTGGAATAATACTTAGCAATTCTTCGATTGGCCATAAACTATTCAACGAACATTTTGTCCAATTTGATAAATGAGAGGATCGTTCCGAATGGAAGAAAATAGAACTATGTCCGAGCCTATCCCTTAAGGGTGGAAGGAAACATTTGGCAAAGAAGTGCATTTGAGGCTCGCTGGATATGTATGATCGTTCTATAGTGATCGATATGCTCGTATGGGTCGGATGTCCTATCATAGGACTCGATGCTTGGTAGTTTGAAGCCAACTGGAATGGGGTGCTGAAGAATGACTTCAGTTAAAGGTGGTGATTCATGAAAGTTCCATTGTCGAAGAGTTTGCCTCACATCCCCTTCGAGGTACTCTTCCCGTACTAATCTCCGCAGTTCATGAATTAGGGCATTGCGAGGGAGCTCAGCAACGTGTGGTGGAGCTAAGTCTTCTGGGAGATCTGGATGAATGCGAGGTTGTCGAGTCATGGGTGAAGGATGGGTAGAACTTGCTGTATTGGCAAGTTCGTTATCCTGGAGTGACTGCGGATGTCTTCTTAGCGGAGGAAGATGATTATCCGCTTGAAGATGTTCGAGTTGAACATCTTTAGCCAGTAGTGGAGCTCAAGGGAGAAGAACCTCCTCCCACTGTGGTAATGCTAGCTGCCGAGTCTCTCATAGAAGTTGAAGGATCTCGTTATGAGATTCTTCTATTTTTAAAATTCTCTCTTCTAAGGAAAGTCCTGAGGTTCCTTCTCTAGTGGCATTTTGTCCCCCAGGATAGAAAGAGACAGATATTGGGCATCTATGATTCTTAGATCTATTTCTGGACTGGTGGGAGTTGGAGCGAGAAGCTCCAACGATATGATTGCTATGCCTATTGACCATCATAGTAATACTTAAAATTGTGGGATAATGTTTCCCACATATGGCAAAAAACTGTTGCGGACTAGAATATACGTGGCGATAGAGTTAAAATTTTTTTGTCTCAGCGTTGTATGGATATCTAGCACACAAACAGAGGAGAAATAACACCAAGATTTTTATGTGGAAAATCCTGGAAAGGGAAAAAACCACGGGGCCATGCCCAGTTGAAATAATTTTACTAGTGTTTATTTGAAGTACAAGACGCTGAATCGCCCATAAAATTTAGGACAATCATATTATAAAGCTTCACTTCCGAATTTAAATCAAATTACAAACAAGTTGCGTATTCGAGCTGAATTTAAAGTCACTTAAAATTCTGGCATAACTTGAGTGTCGGGCAGAATTCCGGTGTCACTCAGGCATCGGACAGAATTCCAGCGTCATACGGGCGTCGGTGGTCGAGAAGTTTCTTCCCTCCTAATCTTCTTCTCTTCTTAGGTCTTAATGATGTCGGAATTCGGTGATCTTGGGCTCGTTGTATTTGTCTCGTTGAGCTGCTCTATTCAACTATAAGAACCTCACATTTGAAAACCGTTTAGTAACTCAAATAGTTGTTTGAACTTTTCAAAAGTGCTTCAGGTGCTTGATTTGGACTCATTTGGGCTCGGATTGAGCCGATTTTGGTGTCATTGAGTTCGTAATTCCGAGATGCTCTGTTTACTATAAGTTCGCTAAAATCGGAGTTTCGGTGATCCCGAATTTAATTTTTGAAGTTTTTTGCCTTGAGATTCGTGCCCGATCAAGATAATTTTTGCATGATATATCAATAAGATATAAAACAACATCATATAAATATAATTTATTATTTATAGGACTTAATCAACCATTATGCAGACTCTTATTCGAGGTTGTTAGCTTTTTAAACTTTTTAGGATTATTAGCTCAACTATCTCGATAATCATAGTTCACTGTGAAAAAGATCGAATATAATCCATTAAAGATTCCATGAGTCGCTTAAGTGAAATAGACCTACTATTAGGGGTGTCAATTTCGGGTCACGGGTCGGGTTCTGGTCGAACCCGAAATTGACCCGGCACTATTCGGGTAAACCCGAACCCGACCCGTTTTTAAAAACGGGTCAGTTTCCTGGACCCGAACCCGACCCGCTTCAGGTCCGATTCAACCCGACCCGTTTCGGGTCCGGGTCAACCCGACCTGACCAGAATGACCCATTTTCAACAAAAATTGCTAATTTTTGGGTAAAAAACGGGTCATTCTCCTCTTTTCGGGTCAAAACTGTGTCAAAATCGGGTCAATCTCGGGTTGCCGGGTCAAAATGGGTTTTTGGGCCAAAATCGGGTCACTTTCGGGTCAAAAGGTTAACCCGACCCGATTTTTGAAACGGGTCGAAATGTTGAACCCGAACCCGACTCGTTTCGGGTTCGGGTTGACCCTAACCCAAAATTTTTGGGTCGGATTCGAGTCGAATTTTCGGGTCGTGTGCAATTATTAGGTCCTTTCACTGGATGTAGAGGAATGTTCGGTTTTAGCCAAAAATAGGTAAAAAGTGCAAATACCGAGTTTTTTGAAAAACTCGGTATTTTTTCAAAAAACTCGGTATTTGCACTTTTTTAGGCAAAACCGAACCTTCCTCTAGGTCCTTGCACCGGACCAAATAAAAACTCCAAATATTGACACCCCTAATAAGTGGAGTTCGAATTGACTCAACTCACTTTTGAGGCTATAAAAAAATATGAATAGATTGCAATAACATTTTTCTAATTTTTTGAATAGGCATTCACGACCATGTGTCAGTTAGAAGAATCGCCCCAACAATATGAAACCAATCATAATATGTTTCATTACTATTGTCCGCACCACCAAGTAATTACGAAACGGTGAAAGCAGGTTCCACATAGAGAATCTGTCCATCCTTTGTGGCACTCTCCCATTGGTGAAATTATTCTGTGTGGGTACAGACACACCATCTGGAGGTGAATCAAAACACTTCACGTTATTCATTTAATGTGTACCATTTTATACCGGGTGACGTGACCAGTTCTAATTAGAACTTCGAATTGTTCAAATTATTTGGTGTCCGCATAGAATTGTTTCTACTCCCATTGGCCACTCCACCACCCAGGTCTTGGCGTACGACTTCCCGCATGCGGAATAGAAGCCGCCAATTTACACTAACACCCTCAAATCTTTAATCAAATTTCTATCCCATCGGTCGGGAAATTCAACGGCTTGGGAGATTCCACGTCAGCAAATTCAATCATGTGAACGGCATCAACGGGAATTGTTCAAATTGTTTGGTGTCAGCATAGAATTGTTTCACTCCCATTGGCCACCCCACCACCCAGGTCTTGGCGTACGACTTCCCGCATGCGGAATAGAAGCCGCCAATTTACACTAACACCCTCAAATCTTTAATCAAATTTCTATCCCATCGGTCGGGAAATTCAACGGCTTGGGAGATTCCACGTCAGCAAATTCAATCATGTGAACGACATCAACGGTGTGAATTCAGTCGTATTAATTCCCTTCAAATCAAGTCAAACATTATACCAGAGAATATTATCGGATCATTGTGTAGCCCTCGCTGTGGTGGATTTTGGCGCATTATGTTGCTGTGTAGCCAAGAGGCAGCCACAAGGATGGCCACAGTAGATTTC
>NW_021318777.1:0-7006 GCF_001605985.2 Dendrobium catenatum
TTAAATCTAGCATATAAATATTATTTACCCTTTTTTCTTTCAACACATCTTTACCATTTATGTTTAATATGCAGCTAGTATGAAAAAATTTTATACTATACCCCTTATCACATAGCTGACTTATACTTAACAAATTATGCTTTAAGCCTACAACCAATAACACATTATCTATAAAAAAGTTTTTCAAGTTTCCAATCATACCTAATCCAACCACTTTCTTTGTGGTATTATCTCCAAGTGTAGCCTTGCCTCAACTCTTAACTTCCAGCATTATGAATTGAGCAGTATCTCCAGTCATATGTTTTGAACATCCGCTATCCAGGTACCATATGCTCTCACGAGGTCTTTTGTGAGAGTGACCCTACAAAAATATCAAATGTTAGACTTGGGAACCCAAACAAATTTTGGTTCTCCTTTAGGCAATTTATAATCAGATGCATATATGATATATCTAGGTTTATGCATCTTTGATCTCCACACCAAATTAGTTTTCATCTTCAAGGTACAGGTGTGTGCTATATGTCCAAGTAATCTATAATTATTACATTTAACATTAGGAAAAGCATTCCTAGTCTTCTACCATTTATTTGTCTGTTAAGGGATTCCATATATTTAGGATAAAATTTAGGATTTGTAAAGTCTTCAAGTTTGGGGGGTATCCTATTATCCTCGAGAGCTTTTATTTTCAGCTTATAAAATGAATTCATATCTTCCAAGATTCAATTTGTATAATTGATTCGATATGGTTTTCTTTCTGATTCATCCTTAAATTTTTTAAATTCTTTTTCAAAATCAGCATAGGATGATTTTAAAATCTCATGATTTTTATTCATGTCATCGTATTCGTCAAGTAGTTTCATGTGGTTGTCATCTATTAAAACATGATCTTTCCTAAGAATTTCATGTTCCTTCTTAAGTTCTTCCAATTCTAAACTTACACTAGCATGCATCTTTTTTATTTTCCTATATGCATAATGCATGTGTTCAGAAACTTCAAACAATTCATCATAACTTAAGTCACATACCTCTTCTTGATCTGATTGATCAAGACTATCTGCCATCAAACAAAGATTGGTGACTTCTTCTTCCTTTTCAGTCTTTGATGAATCTGAAGCTGAGTCCGCCCAAAAAGCTCTTTGAAACTTCTTCTTTCCCTTCTTTACAGTTGGTTTCTCCTCTACCTTCTCCTTGCTAGGAGTGGCTTTGAGTTTTGTCAATCAGTCTTGATATGACCTGGTTTTCTGCATTCATAACAAATCACTTCATTAGAAACCTTATCATTTCTGTTAAATTTACCTCTATTCAATTGCTGACGTCTCCTCTGCTTCCTCTTCAGAAAGCTTCTGAATTGTCTAGTCATCAATGCAATATCTTCTTCATTCTCAGGTTGTGAGTGTTCACTCTCAGACTCTTTCACTTTTAGTGCTATATTTTTCTCCTTTCGTGGTTCACCTGCATCAATCTTTCTTTGACTAACTCCTTTCTCGTAAGCAATGAGTGAACTAAGAAGATTGTCAATAGAATAAATATTTAGATCTTTAGACTATGTAATTGCAGTAATTTTAGCATTATAAGCAGTAGGTAAACAACGAAGAATCTTATTAACCATTTCAGCATTTGTTAATTCTCTACCAAGTGAACAGTGGAGGTCTAATAATAGAGTAACCCTCAGGTGTATTTCGATTTTCAAATGTAGCCATCTACGTTAATCAAAAAGTAGTTTAAACTTATGATTTTGAAACAAAGCTCTGTTACCACTTGTTGAGTCTAGTGAATAGATTGTTAAACCTAAGTTAATGTCCCAAGATTACCAAGAGGGGGGGGTGAAATGGTATTTGTTTTTAAAATAATTATCCCTCTTTTAAATGAGTTGAATCTTATAAAAAGTTTTTTTTAACCACAACTTTTTAAACAGAAAAATACATAAAATAAAAAGCAATGAAATAAACAACACAAGATTTATAGTGGTTCGGTCTAAACCAGACCTACATCCACTCCCTAGAGGCACCCTCTGAGTATTGCACTAATACCAATAGTGTCTCTCCTTTTGCACCCACAGTGAGATGGAGAAGCCTTTACAAACACTCATTTCTCCACTACCCGGTGCGGCAGAGAATCGTCATCCTTTTACACTATCCCCAGTGTTAGTAGAGAATCATCGTACTTTTACACTATCCCCAGTGTTGGTAGAGAACCATCATCCTTTTACACTATCCCCAGTGTTGGTAGAGAACCGTCATCCTTTTACACTCTCCTAATGTGGGCAGAGAACCCTTCGTCCTTTCACACTCTCTTAGTATGGACAAAGAACCCTTCATCCTTTCACACTCTCCTAGTATGGGCAGAGAACCCTTCGTCCTTTCACACTCTCCTAGTGTGGGCAGAGAACCCTTCATTCTTTCACACTCTTCTAGTGTGGGAAGAGAACCCTTCGTCCTTTCACACTATCCTAGTGTGGGCATATAACCCTATCTCCTTGACAGATCATCTCACAAGAAATCTAGAAGGAAGAAAGAAAAAAGAGTGAAGTAATCTCAAATCACAAATATGAAATCTTAACTTTGAACACCAAGCGAAGCCTTCAAGCTCCAGTGGTAGAAACCCTTATTTGAATGCTCTCTCTCACTCTCTCCTTGACTCTTCTTTAAATAGGCATGAAGATCAATGAGCAACAAGATTAGGTGGCAGTCTAATTTGGACTATATATACAATAGATAAGAAAAACTACCAAAAAACTGCAAGTTTTCAATTCTGTACACAGTGGATCGTCCCGTACGATCGTGGTTCATCCCGGACGATTTTACTTAAAGTGTTAAAAATGATCCTAATGTATATTGGTATGAACTATGTTCATACACGCTCATCGTCCCGTATGAACTAGGTTCGTCCGGTATGAAACGGTTATTTCATAGGTCAGTTCCCAAAATTCTGCAAGACGTAACCAACTGGGCTAAGTCGGTTCAGTTCGTCCTAGGACGAACGTGTTTCATCCTGGGATGATTTTATACAGAGAGTTTTGTCCAGGGACGAAGGTTCATTTCATCCTGTATGATCTCAAACAGAGAGTTTCATCTAGGGATGAAGGTTCATTTCGTCCTGTACGATCTCAAACAGAGAGTTTCTTCCAGGTATGAACCATGCTTTTCGTCTGGATAAACAATACAAGGTGAAAATCTAGAGACGTTTGTCCTGGGACGAATATAAATTCGTCCTGGATGATTAGGACTTAGAAACATTTTCTCCCCGCCAGTTCGATCCATTGCTCTTCCTAGGGGTTAATTGACATGATCGTCCCATACGAACTAGATTCGTCCCGTACGATCAGTTCACAAAAATTATTCCCCCAAGATTGTGTGTTGTGATTTTTCACTCAATTACAATCACTCCCTCTCATTTCAAAACTTATAATTTACAAATGAATATTTGCTAAATTTGATTTGAAGTCTTCATCGCTTGGAGTTGATTTTCCTAAAATGTTAGTACACACTAGAACAAAAACAAATCTTCCAAAAAGTGTTAGGAGATATATAAAACAATAATATTTGAAATCATCAAAATAATACAAGTTGCAAGAATGTAAAACATGCAAATAGCAACTCTCTCTACAATGAATCTCTTTGCCTCTACTACTCTTCAATTTGTCCTTACACTGGCCTTTCCCTATGATTATGAACTTCTTTATGAATTATTGGCAAATATTAGGATAAATCTAGAAATATCTAACATGACTTCTTTTATTTGTCATCAAAATGTTGAAATTACCAAAGCTGATTTAGTAGAATACATAGGACTTTCTAACCAAGGATCTCATCTCTAATCCTTGCTCTGCAATAATTCATACTAGACTTCTATCAATATGCTCCTTAGGAATGTGTCTTCAAACCAACACCAACCCCTAGCCCAAAATTTAACTTAGGATGTCTGTATCATCTAGCACGTCCTTAGAATATTAATTATACCTAAAACTGGGGATTGAGTTAACATAACCCGGTTTATGTTTGTAGTCACTTACCTAATCATGTCGAATACCCAATTTGATGAAGCCCAAATGATTCTAGACTATATACATAACATGAATCATATTCGACATCCAAGTACCCGTAGAAAATATAATATTACCTTAGGATACATCATAAGATATATCCTACACCACAAATACCAACTCACTTTTTCTTCTCCACCTAATAATATTCCTATTTTCTATATAGATGTCTCCTTCTTTATCCTTTTTCATAGGGGACAAGCGCACGCCAAGCCAGACTTTGATGAGGAAGGGGAAGCTGCTCCTATTGGTGGACCTCCACCACCACTAGTATCACCAACTACACCTGCCTACCCTAAGTACCCTTCTGATGACATAATCCAGCAGCTCGAGTGATTAGAAACTGGGTTGGATTACCATATTCAACAATAACAACAATAATAATACGAGGAAGACATGAGATGATTTGGTGAATAATTTTTCTCGATTGACAACCAATTTACCTCTATCCATTAATTTTTTCAACCACCACCATCACAACATGATCAGGATCTCCCTTACCTATATTCTGTGTTTATTGTGTCTTACTATTTTTTCTTATACTACTTTATGTGTTTATTTGTTCCTCCTCTTTTTGGTGAGGTCAAAAGAGGGAGAAAATGTAATGTTTATTTTGTTATGTTTTAATACATCTTGTGTTTGTATTAATTTGTTTTCTATTTTTTATTTATTATTATCCTTTAAATAATAATAATAATAATAAATTTTAATTCCAAAACATACAACCCCTATATATATATAATTTTATTTCTTGAGTCTGGCCATATAAAAGTGTTTGCAATTTGAGTGACCGTACACACACATAAGGGGAGAGAAAAATACTTTTAAATTTAAAATTTTTTTATAACTAATCATATTGTATGATTTTCAATTATATTATATGATATATTATCTGGAATAGGCTTAATGGATAATTAGTTAAATTAATTTATATGAACCAATTATATTGTACTATCTTGATTATATTGTACGATCTCTCTCGTACAGTATGAATTTTGGAAATCTTACTAAAAGTAATACCTATAATTAGTCAATCAAATAATAATTTAATTATGATTTCTGATCGTACTATTTAATATTGACCGTATCAAATGATTACCATAGATGAAATCTGGCAGTCCTAGAGATTGTACCAAATGAAATCATGATTTTTGAACTAATCATATTGTATGATATTCAAATCATAATGAATGACCCACTTGAAATGAACTAACCATACAATATGAAGAGAGTAGTATGAGATAATTAGCAAAGATAAATTTTTGTCATCCCACAAATCTTCCTGTATGAATAAAGGCAATAAAACAGATCATATTGTAGGAGGTGTTCATAAATTTTGAATAGTTCATTTTAGACGATTATTCACATTATGCTGAAGGGACTAGTTTTGAACTGATATTATTGTATGAATATTAATTATACTGTATGAATAGTGTCGGCTAGCCTAAATTTTTGGGGTTTCTTGAAGCCTAATACAAATGTTTTATTTTTAGTTTCTCTTGTGAATCAAGGGAGGAATATGTGACTGAAGAAGGAACTTTGAGAGAGGAGATTTTTAAAAGAAAATCATGATTTTAGAGAGGAAGGAAAAGGTGATCTTGAGTATGAGGAAGAAGTAGTGTGAGGGGATCACACGGTTGCTCCAGGCTAGCTGCACCCTTAATCCTCTTGTGACCTTGGTGAGTCTTTTGGAAGCTCTCGAGGGAGAGAGGCTTCTTAATCTAGTCCTCGAGGTTCTCTTCATTCTCAAGTAGGGTGAAAAATGATCTTAGATTCTCTACCTTCTCTAGGAAGGAGAAAAAAGTGTCATGGTTCTCTATCATCATTGGGAGGGTGCGAGTATTGGGTGACATTGCATCCAATACTCCACCACTTCAAAGGTTTAGTAAAAGTGAGTTTGTAAAGGCTCATCCACCTTACTTTAGAAACAAAAAGAGACTCACTTTATTTTAGTGCAAATTCTTAGAACGGAGGACTCTGGGGAGTAAATGTAGGCCAAGGTTGACCAAATCACTATAAAAATATCTGTGTTTTTTCCTTTTCATACTTTTACATTTTTTATATTTAATTTTCATTTATAATTTCTTGGAAAAATGTTGATTATTGTTCCATTATGTAGATCAAAATTTCATCATAGTAAACTTTAATAATTTTTATAAAAATCTCTCACTTTCTTAATCAATTAGATTTTTGGTATTAAATATTGTTACTGTTATTTTGAAATCAAGAAAATTTTTTAAAGCTCCAATTTATCCCCCTCTTAGTGAGCCTTTGTCTAGTTCCATAAGGTTTAACAACCTTCACAGACTTTAAGGATCTTCTTCTTCTAAAACTTCTTAAATTCTTCTATCTCGGGAGGAAAGGTATCCTATGAAAGTTATCCTATGCAAAAATATGATAGGGGAGAAAAAAGAAAGTTAAAGATATGTAACCTATGAAGAAAGGTATCCTCAAAGTATTATACTACTTCTCTTATATAGCTCGAGCTCTATAGTGCAAAGCCTCTACTTTCACCATTCTTATATTTGTATCTTAGATAATAAAGATTTAATCTAAATTCATATCTCTATCAAACTCATTTGCTCTCTTTTTTCCCTATACTCATATTTCATTACATTTTCCCTACGGACTCTTAGCCTACATGTAGCATCTGTTGCAAACCTATTTTCATGACCTATATTTTGATGATTGACAAACACTATTAATTCTCTTGGACTACTTATTTCTTCTAACTTTTCAGGAATCAAAGATCGGATGAACAGACAGAGCCAGTTCAGGATTGCGTAGGTTTAGGGTTGAGTCAGTCTGTACTTTTATTTTTTAATTCTTGAGTCTACTTGTAATGGTCAAAGAGACTGATGCTAAGCAACCTTACACACACACACACACTTGAGAGACTTAGAATTTATATTTTTACTCATATCGACCAGGACGATTTTTTACATCGGCCTGGACGATCAGGCT
>NW_021318777.1:7106-45712 GCF_001605985.2 Dendrobium catenatum
GTGTACTAACATTTTAGGAAAATCAACTCCAAGCAATAAAGACTTCAAATCAAATTTAGCAAATATTCATCTGTAAATTATATGTTTTGAAATGAGAGGGAGTGATTGTAATTGAGTGAAAAATCACAACACACACTCTTGGGGAAATAATTTTTGTGAACTGATCGTATGGGACGAATCTAGTTCGTATGGGACGATCATGTCAATTAACCCCTAGGAAGAGCAATGGATCGAACAAGCGGGGAGAAAATTTTTCTAAGTCCTAATCGTCCAGGATGAATTTTATATTCATCCAGGGACGAACATCTCTAGATTCTCACCTTGCACTGTTCGTCCAGACGAAAAGCATTGTTCGTACTTGGACGAAACTCTCTGTTTGAGATCGTACAAGATGAAATGAACCTTCGTACCTTGACGAAACTCTCTATTTGAGATCGTACATAATGAAATGTACCTTCGTCCCTGGACGAAACTCTCTGTATAAAATCATCCCAGGACAAAACACGTTCGTCCCAGGACGAACTGAACCGACTTAGCCCAGTTAGTTACGTCCTGCAGAATTTTGGGAACCGACCTATGAAATAACCATTTCATACTGGACAAACCTAGTTCGTACGGGACGATGAGCGTGTACGAACATAGTTCGTACAAATATACATTGGGATCATTTCTGACACTTTAAGTAAATTCGTCTGGGACGATCCACAATCGTACGGGACGATCCACTACGTACAGAATTGAAAACTAGCAGTTTTTGGGTAGTTTTTTTTTATCTTTTGTATATATAGTCCAAATTAGACTACCACCCAATCTTTTTGCTCTTTGATCTTCATGCCTATTGAAAAGAAGAGTCAAGGAGAGAGTGAGAGAGAGTATTCAAAGAAGGATTTATACCACTAGAGCGTGAAGGCTTCGCTTGGTGTTCAAAGGTAAGATTTCCTATTTGTGATTTGAGATTACTTCACTCTTTTTCTTTCTTACTTCTAGATTTCTTGTGAGAAGATCTGTCAAGGAGATCGGGTTCTCTGCCCACACTAGGAGAGTGTGAAAGGACGAAGGGTTCTCTGCCCACACTAGGAGAGTGTGAAAGGACGAAGGGTTCTCTGCCCACACTAGAAGAGTTTAAAAGGATGAAGGGTTCTCTGCCCACACTAGGAAAGTGTAAAAGGATGACGATTCTCTGCCAACACTGGGGATAGTATAAAAGGATGACGGTTCTCTGCCAACACTGGGGATAGTGTAAAAGGATGACGGTTCTCTGCCGCACCGTGTAGCGGTGAAAAGAGTGTTTGTAAAGGTTTCTCCGCCTTACTGTGGGTGCAAAAGGAGAGACACTATTGGTATTAGTGCAATACTCAGAGGGTGCCTCTGGGAGTGGATGTAGGTCTGGTTTAGACCGATCCACTATAAGTCTTGTGTCATTTATTTCACTGCTTTTTATTTTCTGCATTTTTATGTTTAAAAAGTTGTGGTTGAAAAAAAAAACTTTTTATAAAAATTCATTAAAGTTTATTTTCGGTTCAACTCATTTAAAAGAGGAATAATTATTAAAAAAAAAAAAACCAATTCACCCCCTCTCTTGGTAGCCTTGGGACATTAACTTAGGTTTAACAACCTATTCACTAGACTCAACATTCATCACCTCGATATTAAGGGTGGGTTGATTTAGCATTCAAGACCGAGAGATTTTGGCCTCTTTATACTTATGGTAGGCTTCTTTATCCATGGAGGAGAGAAAATGATCATCAAAATAACGAGACGAGAAGTAGCTCCTCTGAGCCATTCTACCTCGATTGCTTTCACTAGCCATTTGATAGGACATTTTAGAGAGTAGATGTTGAAAGAAGTTAAGCGAACCATCCATCACTCCAATCTATAGATTTTTAGGTCATCATATAGTACAATCAAGATTCATATAGTATGATCAGGTAAGTTAATAATTCTGGATGACATGTCAAAAAAAGTAGTCAAATCATACAATATGATCAAGGTATCGTATTGGATGATCTTAAGGAATTATGTTCATCACGAGGCATCATCGGTACGGCATTGATGAAAAGTATCGTACATTATGTTATTTGTATAATAAGAAGTGCAATTATTATCTTATCAACCCAATTAAATCTATCCAGATCTAATTGGACACATAGATTGTACAATACGGAGATAGGTATCGCATAGTATGATTGGAAATAATTTTGTATAAAATAGATTAATTTCCTCAATGGTTAATGATGCATGGATCATATAATATAAGTATAGGTTCGTATAGTATGATGTAAATATTTTATTGATTTAATCTGGACTGTTGATTTGAATATGGGGTTATGATAGGTACATATAGTACAGTATGAACATGGATCATATATTACAATATTAATAAACTTTTAAAGATTGTGTGACTCAATGAGGTGTATGTGTGATGATCAGGAAACATCTCAAACTAATTTTTTTTTCACAAATAACAAATCAATAGCACATAAACATGTATATGAACAAACACATGCAATTTTAAACACATATGAATGAATGCTTTCAAATGATTTTTTTTTAATCTTGAATTAAGCATTAATATCTATAACACCCAATTTTGTACTCAAGGTGCTAAAGGTGTCATAGGCTATGGGTTTTATGAAGATGTCTGCCAATTGATCTCCTACAGCTAGATCATGCAATTCTATATCTCCCTTGGCTATATGATCTCTTATAAAGTGATGCCTAATATCTATATGCTTTGTATGGGAGTGTTGAATTTGATTTTTGGATATGCAAATTGTACAAGTGTTGTTACACATAATTGGAATGGTTCCTATAGATAGTCTAAGATCTAAGAGTTGTTGCTTTATCCATAAGACTTGAACAACATAGCTCCCTACTGTTATATATTCTGCCTCAACTATGGAAAGGGCTACTGAGTTTTGTTTTTTACTGGACCAAGAAATTAAGGATTATCCTTTGAATTGGCAGATTCCAAAAATGCTTTTCTATCTACCATATCTACCATACATCCTACAAAATCAGAATCTGAATATATTATTATATCAAAAGAAGTGTTGTATCTAGGATACTAAATTTTTAGGTTTGGAGAACCTAATTAGTATATAAGAATTCTCTTAACAATGGTTATGTGGGATTTTTTTTTATCAGCTTGAAATCTAGCACAAAGGAAAACACTATACATAATATCTAGTCTACTAGCAGTTAAGTAAATAAGTGATCCAATTATTTCCTATTCTTTTTATGTTCAATTGATTTTTCATTTGGGTCCTTGTCTAATTAAATAATGGAGCACATGGGAGTGTTCATGGACTTAACATTATATATTTCATATTTTTTTAAGGATGCACTTATTGTATTTATATTGGCTAAGAAAGGTTCCATCATCCATCTACTTTACACTAAATCCCAACAAGTAGCTTAGTTCTGTAATCATACTCATCTCAAATTCTATACTTATTACTTTTTGAAAATTTATCACATAGGTTTTTTTTTTAGGATCCAAATAAGATGTCATCGAAATAAATTTTTTAACAATGAGTAAGTCTTCTACTTCTTCTTTAGGAAAAGGGTGGTGTCTACACTACCCTTAGCAAATCCTCGATCTAAAAGGAAAGTGCTCAGCTTTTTACATCATGCTCTAGGTGCTTGCTTCAATCCATATAAGGCCTTCTTCAATTTTAATACTTGATTAGGAAATTACGAGTTTGCAAACCCTGGGGGTTGCTCAACATAAACATCCTCTTGAATCACCTCATTTAGGAAGACACTCTTAATATCCATTTGATATAGCTTAAACCCCTTAAAGAAATTAAAGGTTAACAGCACCTTATTGGCTTTTAGTCTAACTACAGGGGTAAAGGTTTTCTCAAAATATATTCCTTTGATCTGGTTATACCCCTTAGCTACTAGTTTGGCCTTATTCCTTATTACGGTTTCAGAGTTATTCATCTTATTTTTGCTGGTCCTTAAGTCTCTGGACTAATTACTACATATCATTTCTAATAAATTAGTTTATCTCTTTTTGCATTGCTAGGATCATGAATTCATCAGCAAGGGCTTGATCTATATTGGTGGATTTTTTCATAAACATAAAGATTGAATGACTAACCTCCTTCCTAAGTCCATGCCTGGTTTTAACACCTTCAAATAGGTCTCCTAAAATAAGTTCTTTAGGATTACTAGAATAATATTTCCAATCTCTAGGTAATACTTCTTGAGGTTATACTCTTTCTCTTATACCAATGGTTTCTACCCCTTGAATGACCTCCACTTATTCTTCTTCTTCTTCTTTAAATTTAGGTTCAAAGGTCTCATATGATTCATCAAATACCATATGGGTAGACTCTTCTACTACTTGGGTCCTTTTATTGAAGATTTTATAGGCCTTACCTATAAACGAGTAACCTAAGAAGACACCTTTATCAAAGTTGGGATCAAATTTTCCTAAGGGTGATTTTTTATTGATTAGGATGGAACATCTACTACCAAAAAACATGCAAGTGAGAAAGGTTAGGTGTCCTACCCTTAAAGAGTTCATAGGGTATCTTATTAAATTTGGATCTAACATTCACCCTATTTAGAACATAATAAGTGGTATTCACTGCTTCTACCCAAAAATACCGAGGAAGTGAATACTCAGCTAGCATTGCCCTAGTAGCCCACCAAAGTTTTAATTTTTTCTTTTAGCTATTCTATTATATTAGGGTAGAGGTCCTAGGAGTAGAGAAATTATATTATATTTCTATCTCTTGATAGAGGATTCAAACTTATCATTCTCAAACTCTCCATAATGATCACTATAAATTATTGAGATTACACATCCTTATTCTTATTGAATTCAGGTGGAGAATGTTTTAAATTCCTCAAGTAACTCACTCTTATTTGTTAAGATTCTAACCAAGTAAATCTAGAGTAGTAATCAACAATTACAAATCCAAATGTCTTTCCTCCTAAGCTTGTTATACTAATAGGTCCAATTAGGACTATATGAAGGATTTCTAGTTTCCTAGAAGTATTAATGTCATTGATTGAATGAAATCAAGATCTTATTTATTTTCCTAGTTGGCGGACATCATATAGGTGATTCTTAGTGAAGTCTAACTTAGCTATGCCTCTAATTAGATTTTCTTGGGTGATATTCCTAAGAGTCTTTATGCTTGCATGACATAGTATCCTATGCCATAGCCAAAATTCATCAATTATAGTTTTTAGGCATAATGAATTAGAATATTCAATGCAGTTCAAGTCTAACATATAAACATTGTTCATCTATTTTTCTTCTAACACAATTTTTTTATGTAAACTAATCATCCATTTATTAGAAAGAAATTTTACATCAAATCATTTATCGCATAGTATATTAATACTTAATAACTTATACTTTAAACCATCAACTAACAAGATAATTTTCAATCATAAATTATTTAGAGTTCCAATTGTAATTGAGCCCATCACTTTCCTAGTAGTATTGTCTCCTAATATCACCTTGCCTCCTAACCTATCCTCCAGTGTGATGAACTGCTTCATATATATCACCAGTCATATGCCTCAAGTAGCCACTGTCCAGGCACTATATGCTCTCACTGGGTCTTTTGTGAGAGCACACCTATAATGTCATTTAAATGTTAGATTTGGGAAACCAAGTGAGCTTGAGTTTCACCTTATGCTTGAATGAATGACATGAATGCATGTTATGTTGTGATGCATATAATTTTGGCCTCCACATTAAGTATGTCCTATGAAGGATAGTGCATGTGTAGTTATGTGTCCTAATATTCCATAAGTGTAACACCAAACACTAGGGAATGTGTTCACTAACCTATGTGGGTGATGGTGCCACTTCTTAGATTTATGTGATGCATGCTGTATTGAGGGATTGTGCCACTGAGTTATTAAAGGTGGTGATTTATTATTCTCTAGAGCAATAATTTTTGCTCTTAAAATTTTATTTGCATTTTCATAGCTTTGCACTTCTAGTTTTAACGTATGCTTACTGCTATCTAATTGACATATAAGTTCTTATAATTCCTTAAATGTATTTTCTAGCTCAATATGTGATATTTTTAAGGAATTATGTGTATTAGATAGGTCGATATGCTTCTTATTTAATGCATCAAAATCTTCTAATAAAGTCATATGATTACTATCTAAAGTAGAGTGCTAGGTAATTAAACAAGCAAGCCCTTTTTGCAAAGTAGAAAATTCAGTATTAAGACTTGCATGCATTTTATTAAGCTTCAAATACGATACTTGAATTTTTTCAAAAATAATAAATAATTCATCATAAGAAAGCTGACATGCCTCCTCCTCTGCTTCTTATTCTGACAATTCTGAGGTAGCGTCCGCTCGAAAAGCTTTTTATGTTTTTTGCTTGGCCCTCTTATACTTTGGCTTCTCTTCACACTTCTCCTTATTTGCGTGAGTCTTCAAGTTTGGGCAGTCAGCTCAAAGGTGGCATAGTTTTTACACTCGAAGTAAATTATATCATAGATTTGAGGCTTTTACCTTTGCTCCAATTATTCTGATGATGCCTCTATTTTCTTTTTAGAAAGCTCTTTAACAAACGTGTCATAAAGGCTATTTCATTATCCTCATCTACTGCAGAACTATCAGTATCATAATTATTTACTTTTAGTGCTACAGTTCTCTCCTTCTTCTTTTCTCCTGAATCACTTTGCCTTTAACTCACTCCTTGCTCTTAAGTAATGAGTGACCCAAGAAAATTATCAATGGAATAAACATTTAAGTCTTCAGATTTAGTGATTGTAGTTATCTTGGCATCATATGAACAAGGTAAACATTATAGAATCTTATTAACTTTTTCAGAATTTGAAAGTTCTCTACCTATTGCATGCATGGATGTTACTATCTGGGTGAACCTAGTGTATATTTCATATACATTCTCACTAGGTTTCATGCAAAAAAGTTCATATTCATATAAAAGAATGTTTAGCCTAGACTGTTTAACTTCACTTATTCCCTCATAGGTGATACACAACCTATCCCAAATCTCTTTCTTGATAGTACATGTAGAAACACACATATAGTTTTCAATTTTTAAAGCAAAAAAAGAAATAATTCAGACACTTAGTATTTAACTATGTGATTTTCCTATCCTTATTACTCCCTATAATAAATGGAATATCAATTAAATTGCATTTATGCAGAGCCCTTGAATGAGCTATTTTAAAATTAAAGTGCATTCTCCTATCACTTTACCAAAATGGAACCTATAAGATACCTGCGAATGGGTACTTGCATAGGTCTTAATGGGTATACATTTAGTTCCCCAATTTATATGACCCTTTAAACATCAGATGTAAAAAAGGTCAGATAAATGAATACCTTAAAAAAAAAAGATCATGAATAAATGCAAATCTACTACCATTAAGCCTTTATGAATTTGAGGTATATGTTTCCCTAGGACTTGGATGGCCTCATGGCCTATTTTTTCTATAAATATCTGCTTTGGTTCAAATGCAAACATGTAATTATGTCCAACTATATGCCTTAGTTTTGGTGAGATGGATCATCGGGCTACCTGAAGAGTCACCTACAAGATAGCACAAACCTTATTGGGGATGGAAGTTTCTAATATGGAGGGGGCAACACCTAGTAGGGTGGTCTATTGAGAAGAAGGATGTGTATCCATGGACTCAAGTGTTCTGACCATTTATTCTCTATTGATGAGAAATCTAGTTGGTAATGGGGAGCTAATTATTGTTGAAATGATAGATCATTTACTCATGTTCTGAGGATAAATGAGGTGGATTTTCTTATAATTCCCATGGAGGGAGGCATGATTGTTGTGTTTGAAGGTCTGGAGGATTAAGGGAATCATCCTTTTAGTCTTGGGAGTATGTGAGGGAGCATGAGTAAAGTTCTTGAGCAAAGTGTGAGTATTAATGAGTAGGAGATAATCATTGAGAGGACTGTTGTTGCTGTTGCGAGGGTTGTTAAAGAGGTAACAGAGGATTGGGCTTGGATAAGATGCTTGAGTAATTATTTTCCTCTTTTTGTATACTATGTTTACTAATCCCACCTTTCCCCTGGGAAGATTTCATTGGATAAAATTATTGGTAGGTTGATGAGTTTGGAGTTTGGGGCCAAGAGCAAGGGTGTAGGTAAGCATGGTATTGTTGAAGGGGAGGCTGCTATTTTGATTGGCATTGGTGTAGGAGAAGAGATGGTGACCATTTTGAGTCGCATGAGCACAATAGAGGCTGAATTGCTAGCATTTCTTAGTTTGGCTAATAAGGAGGGTTTTTACTAGAATACTCAATATATTGTAGAGTACCATGATTGAATGCAAAGATTAGCACTAGAGTATGGAGAAGAATCCTATACTGGATCATGCCCGATGTGGTCACCATATATGTTGATTTATTTTTTCCTTTCATGTTGTATTTATCCATGGGCTCGAATGTGTTCGTTTGTGTGTATAAATAAATTTCTAATTTCTTGAGAAAAATTAAACACTATTCAATGTCGAATAGAATGGTGAGGTGGTCCTGCAATGAATTTTGAGATTGACTACTAGTAATGGGTGCACTATGGCTATGCAAATCTCATAATGATGAGAGGAAATCGTGATATCTTCATGAATTAAATTTTATTTAAGTTCTACAAGAATTTTATGTGTTGGGTTCTGAACTATAAATAGAAGTAGTAGGACCATGAGGGCAAAAATCTACTTTACCCATTTAGTGTTTCTTGATTCAAAACTTTAAAGAAAGAATGCTTGGATTATGCAAACGTGCTAAAACACTCCATCACGAGAAGAATTTTTTTAGGACTCAACCGACCAATGAGTATTTATAGTAAATTGTTAAGGTTATGTTCTTCTACCACGAGGATTTTTCTATTAATGTAGTGGTATAGGACAAGTGAATCAACTCATCATTGGATTAGGAGCTGTGTTTTCTTGTCAACCATCTATCACTGAGATTTCTCTCGTGTAGAGGTGGAAGAACTTCAGAATTTTTATAGGGTGGTTCCCACTTAGTTGCTGCCCAACTTCATTGCTATAGTTATAGAGATTTGCATAGCCATAGAAAATAACCTTAACAATGTAATAGAAATAGCCTACTTATAAAAATTCTAAAGTTGGGCAAAGTACCGATGGAGAGAGGCCTAAGGGGAAGAGTGATCCTACCATGCCTTTTTTTTTTTTTGAAGAACTGCAATTACATTAAAAAAAAAGAAACAAAATAAATACAAAGACCTATGTGATAGAAATACTATCACAATCCTTCCTAATCAAGTCAACAATACTTGAAGGAAGGTCCCCAAACATAAAACAATCCCAATAAAACCCCTAATAAGCCATAATTAACACAACCATCCACCAATTTATTACCCTCTCTAGACACAAAATGAAAATTCACATTATGAAAACAATCTAAAAAAGAAAAATCCATTTTATGCACCACATTATTCCGAGCCTTCATTATTGAATCTTGAAGAAGCTTGATCACATTGATATTATCACCTTCGATAATAATACCATTTATTTCATTCATCCATCCTTGAATAAAGTTTTTAAAATAAAAAATAGCAATTGGGTCCAATAAAGAGATGTCCCAATGAAGCATCTTCTTTCCATAAGTCATAAGAAATCTTCCATTATGATCCCGAAGAACACCCGCAATACTAGCTTTATTAGAATCCATCAAAGAAGCATCCACATTTAGTTTTATCCAATTTGTAGGTGAGGGATACCAAACTTTAGACAACAAAGAATGCTTATTAGTATCCCAGTTCTTGTAAATCGGAATGAAGAAAGGTTGCAATGAATAAGATAAAAAATTAGCTGCTAAGGAATTAGAAGAAGGAACCTTTATACATAATTCCTAGCCTTCCAATTCTGATAAACAGCATTCAAATAAATTTTAACCACATCAGGATTCACGTGAGATATCTTCTCCAATTCTTTCCAGCAACCAGACATTCCGTTGAGTTTTGGCAATTGGATTCCCCATCTTTCCAGCACATGAAAGATTTCTAGCAGTTTACAACATTGTCAATATTATAATTATTTTCATCTTCATTGCAGCCTCTAGGACACGTACTGTACTCCAGAAGTCTTCTATATTTCATTCAGCTCTTAGTTGGAAACGCCTTATTCAAAGCCTGCACCAGAACATTTTAATTTAGGAATTAGCTTAAATTTTTTCATCCAATTGATGTAAGAACATCATTTTCATAGTTATTCGCATCTGGAAAGCCATTGCAACAATTGATTTCCCATTATTATTTGAAACCAGCTCCAAATGGTCATGTTTCGAGTCTTTATCTACAGGAATTTCATCAACTAATTCTATCAAATTATCTGAAAAGAGATTACGCATAGCCTCCTTATTCCACTCACCATTTACATCCAACAAAGCTAAAACCGATTTTTCATCTGTATCATGAATATTGATAAAAGATGGCCACTTATTCAAACATCTATCCAATATCCAAGTATCATTTAGGATACTAATAGATTCCCCATTTGAAATTCTCCATTTAACAAATTGCTTCAAAAAAATTGCATCGTCTCTCAAAATACACCAAGTTGTAGAAGAATTTCTCATTGTATCTTCTTTCCAAATATCATTTCCATATTTGGCTGAAATAATCTTGTTAAGCAAAGAATTTTGGTTTTGAATAAAATGCCATGCAATTCTATCTCTTAAAGGTCCTTGTCTTTGAACAGCCCCATGAATACCCCATCCTCCTTGATCAAAATACTTGCAAAGAGTCTCCCAAGTAATGTAATACATACCTGTTCTCCCTTGTTACTTATGCCATAGAAAATTCCTACAACACTTATCTAAATTATAAAGAATACTCTTAGGAACCAATGAATGGGTCATGGAATAGAGGAATAGAAGAATAGATTGACTTCACCAAAGCAATTTTTCCAGGTAAAGATAAATTTCATAAGCCCCAAGTACTAAGCTTATTCATAGCTTCACTAAGAATAAAATTAAAATCTACAAACTTTATTCTCCTAGTAGCCAACTTCACACCAAGATAAAAGAGTTCCTTGACTTTATGAAAACCCAAAATTCTTTCTACTTTCTTTTGAGCCTTCCGAGAAATAGATTTCCCATATAAAATCTCTGATTTATTCTTATTAATCCTTTGTCCGGTCAACTAATAGTAATAAGCCATAATCTTGTTAATACACTTAGCATTGGATGAAGAAGCTTTAGCAACAATCATTACATCATCGGTATATAACAAATGAGAAATTTTGGGAGTATTAGAAACAATTCTAATACCAAGCTCCTATCCTCTTTCCCAAAAAGATTTTGATAATAGTTCTGAACATAAGATAGAAAGTCCCAGAGAAAGTGGACATCCTTGTCTAGATCCATATTTAGCATGAATCCATTTACTCTTTCTCCCATTAATAATAATTGAAAACTTGGGATGAGTAACACATTGAATAATTAACTTAATAAACATATCCAGAAAACCCATAATCAATAGGACCTGATTCAATGACTCCCAACACATACTATCATAGGCATGTTCCATATCAAGTTTAAGCATCATAAACCTAGGCTTAGATTTTGAGAATCTAAATTTATTTATGATCTCATGAGCGAGAAGACAATTAAAAGAAATTGATTTACATGGAATAAATGCCACTTGTTGTTCTGAAACAACATTTGGAATACATTCCTTTAATCTATTCCATATCATACTAGCCACCACTTTGTATATAGTTTGACATAAACTAATTGGTCTGAAATTTTTAACTTCATTAGCATTACTAACCTTTGGGATAAAGACAACCATTGTTTCTTTCCAATCTTTAGGCATACAGCCCAATTCAAAGTAAGCTTTCACTACATTCCAAACCTCCACATGAATAATATTCCAATAGCTCTTAAGAAAGAAGGAATTCACCCCATCGTTTCCCGGAGACGTGTTATTGTCCATCTTCATAATTATAGAAATCAATTCTTGCTTTTGAAAATCTGCCATTAGCAACTTCTTTTGATCTTCATTTAGCATATTGCGCATTTTTAGCTTCAACCAACCATCCAAAGATCATCCTGCAGTTCCATTTCTTCATAAGGAAATCCTTACAAACTATATGAATATCATCAGGATCGGTAATAGGAATTTCATTCAAATTTTTAATTTGATGAATAAAATTACCATTTCTTCTAGAATTACCAAAATTTGAAAGAATCTTGAATTGCTATCTCCTTCATCCAACCATTGAGCTCTCGAGCATTGCCTCCACCACGTTGATAATCTAGCAAGAGTTACATTAAGCTCATGAACTTTCATCCTCAAAACAACAAGCTTTTCCGGGCTTAAACCAATGACACTCTCCTCCTCTTTTAGTGATACAATTTTTGCTTGCAATTCTTCTTTCATTTTATTTAAGTCTTGTAATTTCTTTTTACTCTAGTCAAACAGACTTTTAAGAGTTCTTGCAATCTTTTTATGAAGGATATCTGAATCACATCCATAGTCAACTTTGTGCCAAGCTTTCTGAACCACACCCCAAGAAGAATCATAAGAACACCACACATTTTCAAATTTGATAGATTTCTGAAAATAAACATGCTCATTAAGAAGATTTATAAGAATGGGACAATGGTCCGAAGAAACTCTAGCCAAATGATTAATAACTGCAAACGGGATAAGATCCAAAGCTTTAGAATTTAGACAAATTCTATCAAGCCTTTCCCAAATATGAGCTCATCCCTCTTTGTTATTACACCATATAAATTTGGGTCCCCTCAATCCAATGTCATGAAAATCATTCCTATTTAAAAAGTCCATCTCTTGCAGCCTTTTTTAGAACAATAATCTTTTACCTCCTTTTTTTTTCATTTTTGGAAAGTATGCAATTAAAATCTCTCCCAATAATACAAGGATCTGATATAGATGTATAGCCTTCAATCAGCTCCCTCAACTTCCTTCTTTCACACACATTCTTATTACCATAAATAATAGCAATAGTTCAAGTAATATCCTTAGGATCCGTTAATGTCCTAATAATACATTGATTTGATGAAGTAAGAGCAGTAAAGGAAGAAAAAGTACTCTTCCAAAGAGCAAGTATGCCACCAGAAGTACCTTTAGCATCAACATGAAAGAAATCCCATTCACTCCCAACAATTGTACTAACTTCTTTTTTATCCATAGAAGCCAATTTGGTTTCCACAAGGCCAATAAAGAACACTCCATTATCTTTAATCACACTTCTTAGATAGTGGGAAGCTTCTTTTTTCTTAGCTCCCCTACAATTCCAAAACATCAAAGAATCCATTAAGAAAGTAATGGGGAGTATCCCTCAGCACTATTCACCTTATCACCTCCTTTCCTACCTCTAAGGCTGCTCTTTAGAGGTCCAAATTTTTTAAAATCCTTCTTCCGGTTAGTTGATACTTTAGAATCATCATTCTTCTTCTCAGATGTATTACAAATATGTTTATTACAAACATAAACACCTTTATGATTGAAAATAAATACCTTCGATTCAGTAATACCATCTTTATCTTTAATAAAAACATAATGGTCATTCTTTCCAGCTTCATCACTAATAGGCTCCTCTTAGATATTATGAAATTCTTCGTTTTCTTTATCAACAACTAGAGGAACACATTCCTATTTCGATTTAGTTATACAATCTTTTTAAGTAATAACCAAAGAATGATCACTCTTATCAACTTCATCACCGGTGACTTCAACTTGAATAGAAAGAATAACGCCATTTTTTTTCATCTTCATTAGCAGCAATTGCAGGAACATATTCCCCTTCTTCCAATATATCGTTATCAATATCACATTTAGTATTCTCAATTCCAACCAGTTGCATAAGAAGATTATCATTCTTATAAAAAAATGATTTGTATATCTGCACCTTCAACATTACCTTCTGGAAAATCAACATTAAGCATCTTATCCTCCCTCGGACTCTTCAAAACTGAACTTGGCTTATCATCCACCAAATTGGACTTAGTATTGATTTTCTCAACATATTTAACTCTAGAAATAGCAGCATTATACCTTATTCTATTAGGAATTAATCTTTTGTTACCACGATTAACAAGAATCCACATACCATATTCATCTCTATATTCCTCTATTCCTTTAACAAGAACAACATCATGAATGTTTTCCCTTTTTCAAAATTCATATAAGCAGAGTTCAAAGAATCTATTCCATTAGATACAACATTACCCTTAACAGATAAATCTACATTCTTTGGGTTAATATTCATTCTACCTTCTTGCGAATCATGGCCAATTCTCCCACAATGAAAGCACAATGATGAAATTTTTTCATATTAAATCTTTTGGAAAAAATGACCATAACATCCCTCAATCCATACACCTTATGGAAGCTTTTCATCAGTGTTAATATGAACACATATTCTTAAAAACTCTCTTCTAGCCCAATTAAACATATAGCCATCAATAAATAATGGTTTACCAACTTTTGATGCAATTATAGTAATGTTATTTTCATCCCAGCAATATAAAGGAAGATGTGGCAATCGAATCCATACCGGAGAATTTAAATTCTTCATAGAAAGAATTGAGAAACTAGGAGTCCATTCTTCCATACCAATGATGTGTTTGACAACAAACAAAGGTCCTCCGCTCATTATAGCCTCCTTAACATCGATGGAATGGAAAGAACATAACATCTGATCCATTCCTAAATTAGTTAGGTGAAAAGCACCTAAATGAGTCCATTGTCTTTGAAGCTCAGTACTAATGACAAAAAAAGGGATAGAATTTCCAAAGACCTTAACCACAATAAATTTACGAAGTCTATGAATATTAACTTTCTCATCATTTGATTGAATTTTAATAGCCAATCCATCTTCAGTCTTTTCAACATTACCAGGAGGATTAACAATCCTTATATGTGGTTTTCTCCAAGCATTAACATAATCCATTTACTTGAGAAATTCAATATTATTAATACCTGGCTCAATATCCGTCCTAGAATTAACTGCGATAATCTTCTCTTTAAGTGAATTTGGCATCACATTGCAATCAAATAAAACATCAGACGACGAGCACTTGCGTGAAAATTAGAGAAATAACAGTTTCAAGAGCAATGTTACCCACTTTCAAAAATCTATTAACTTTCATATTTAAACCAGATGAGGATGAAGCTTCAAAATCATTCTTGTGAGCTGCATAATATTTACTAACAGATTTGATCGCTTGAAAATCTTCAATTTCTACAATATGATATTTACCCTTTCTAGGGTAGAAATCACTCTTCTGAAAATCAAGCTTCTTCATCACGTCAAATTGATCTCTAATAATCAGAGGTGAACCCCATGACCTTCTATGATCCAAACCAGAAGTAGAGGAGGGATTGGTCACTGGCGAAGACCGTCGATCATCCCCCGCCATAATCGTGAACAAATAAAATTCAAAATCTAATAGGAGTTTCTCTCACTAGAATGAGAGTTTCTCTCACTAGAAGGGAAGGAACCAAGTGCACTTTTCCTACTATGCCTTTTAAGGGAAATAAAGTTGCAAAACCATCCAGAGTGAAGGTGTTTTTTCTAGACTTGCCCACATGGGATGATGAGACTGTTATTATGGCTCATAGGAAAAGCTAGTTGATGATGATGAGACCCTTGAGGTTCTAAGAGTTATTCATCATCCGAGAAGCTCTCGAGGTCCAGTGAGAAGGGAGAATTAGTAGGTGAGAATCAGGGTGTTGAAGTTGAATCAAGTTAGTTTTTAATAATTGTGTATTATCCATAATCCTATTAAAATAGTATATTTTAGAGTAGGATCCATCTAAGCTAGACTGTTCATCTATGAACTCTCTAGTGGATGAATAGTAGAAAGTGTACTGCTCTAGCCACCTCTTCATGGGGTTTGGATGCCAAATTGATGTGCTTGGAAGTGGTGAAGAAGCATACTGAGTTCACCCTCTTTAAAGAGAAGAAGATCCACTGTGAGATGGTGAACAGTGCTAAATGGTTAGAGCACAAGATGCCCTAGATGTAGGAACTACATAAAGTTAAGATGGAGTTTGTTATAACACAAAATTTTGAAAACTGTAGTTTGACATACAATAGTCAAGATTTTATTCAGGAGTCATTAGTAAGCTCAAATCATAAACCATCTTATTCATAACTTCTCTATTGTTGTGTTTTAGTTTCCCTAATTTTTTTTATAATTTTTGGGCACTGGTGAAATTCTTTGAGAAATTTACACCTAACGGTACAAGTGGGGGTTTTGGAACCATCAGATGCCCTTTTTACAAACTGATTTTACAAAAAATTTCTAAATAAAATAAGTTATTTATGGATATTTTTCTACAATTTTATGAATCGCTAAAAGAATTTATATGATTTTTTAATATTGTAATATTAGTATTTTATTATTAAAAAATCAAAAACACTTAAATCTAATCATGCCTTTTCATTCAAGCCATATGTTTATGTATAATAGAGAAAACTTTTTGGAAATTAAGAAGAAAGAGAAGCGAGAGAAGGAATGAAGTTGGGTTTTGAAAGTTGTAGAGAGATTTTTGTCCGTCGCCCCAGTTGAGAAATTTGCTCATTTTGAGGTAGGTTACATTTTACCTATTTCAGATTTCAATAATTTTGTATTTTTTGTATTTTTTCTGATCAAATTTGTATTTTTGTAACTAAAAAATTAGGATAATTTTGTTTTGGTAAAACTTTTACCGCATAACTTTTTATATGTTATAGACACTTTATTTACAAACATTTTAAGAATATTTTAAAAATTGTTTGCTGGGTGATTTGAAAAAACAATGATTTTTGCCTACTAAAAAATTTATTTTGATATCTAAACATAGTGCTTCAGTTCAATTAATGCTTCAGATGATGTTTACATAATTTGTGGTAAATTGGTTACATAGTATTATTTCTTTTGTCTATTATTGGGTTATTTTGACAAATTCTGAATTCAATCCAATTATGCCTTAATTAATGAAATTCATTGAAAGATATGTTCTAAAGTGCTGTATTGTTTCGTTGATGCCAGTGGGCAACTGAGGTGGGATTCTATTATGCCAGCATCAGTGGCTGGCTGAGGTGGGATTATGTTATGCTGGCACTAGTGGGTGATCATGGGCAATTGAGGTGGGAATGTCTTATGTTGGTGAGATTCTGTTACCTAATTATTGTTATGTTAGAGCTGATGGGCTACCAAGGTTAGATTCTATTATGAAGTGTTTGCTTATAATTTAGTTTATTTTAGTATTTATTTAAATGAATTTAATTTCATTATAGAATTTAGCACAATGATCTCAGTTCTTTGGGTTTTGATTATTGATTTTTATTTTAGGCAATGATAGCCTACTGAGTTGTGTTAGCTCATTCATGATTTTTCTTTTATTTTTAGGCTAGAAGAAGGGTAAGGTTTGAGCCAAGTAGTTGGGATAATAGACTCCGATTTGGGTTGTAATATGTTTTGGTTAGTTTTAATTTTTTGTTGGCCTAACTTTTATTTCTATTGTTCTCTCTGTTGCCAAGCATTGTTGTAAATAGATTTAAGATTATATACATTTTGGATGATATATAAAAAAATCATGTTGAGATTAAGTAGTCTTATCATTTTATATTACATTCAATAGTGGCTCTATGTAGTATATAAATTAAAAGTTTTTTTAGTACTTCTCCAACCAGATCTTGCGGTTAGTTTTTTCATAATTAGATATGGTATGACCAATGTGTTATCAGGTCATATCAAGTCCGGTTGTGATAAGATTTTTTGTATAAGAGCATAGGTTGGAGAAGTGAATTATAATAGAGCCATAAGAATTAATACAAGCATGTGCAATGATTCTGGGTAGTTTTGGGTTCTCATTTTATTTTATTTTTTTTACATGCATGTGTTACATTCAATTGTATTTTAGGATAGATAATCCACCTCAATTATATCCAGTTATGACCAAGGGTCAGAGTTATAGTCAGGTAGCTCAGGTTCAAGGTATAGCTCTTACACTCAGTTCTGAAGTGATTTCACATATTATAGGTATAGTGGCATAACTAGTTGGTCAAGCTCACACATAGGTTGTTAGTACCGGATCTGATGACATGGATAGATATTTGTAGAATTTTATGAGGTTACAACCTCCTAGACTTTTAGGTGTTATTGAGCCTAGAGCAACTAAGGATTTGCTGATGAGGATAAAATAGACTTTATATGGGATGCATTATCTTTCTAAGAGGTGAGTTGCATTAGCTACATTTTTATTTGATGGCGAGATAAAGCGTTGGTGGTTAGGCCAACAAAGAGTGAAATTTCAGTGTCGTGTAAATACCATGATTACTTGATATGAGTTTACTGAGACATTTAGGACATGGTTTATACTTTTGTCTTCTAGGAGACAATTATAGAGCTCTTTTCTAAAGTTGATTCAGGGGAGCATATCAGTGATGCAATATGAGGCAGAGCTTACGGCTCTCTCCAGGTTTTATCCACTATTAATTAGTACTTCTAAGAAGTGTTATTAATTTCTGGAGGGACTCCGAGATGCTTTGAGGTAGCCATTATTGGCACAAGATATTACAGACTTTACTCAGTTGGTCAAGAGGGCCAAGAGGATAGAGACTGATCTAGTATTAGTGCAATAATAATGTGCTACACGCAAGAAGAGATTTGGTGGTGAAATAACTATCAATAGCCATTTTAGGAAGAAGAGCATGTTTAGACCTGCTAAGTTTAGAAGGAGGGGCAACCGATAGCAATATCTTCTGGATTAGATAGAGGTCGTGTTATTGGTTTTAGGGTTTCAGTGAGTGAGGCCTCATTATGTTAGTAGTGTGGTATAATACATAGTGTTCAGTGTTATAGAGCATCAGACAGGTGTTTTCATTATGGACAAATTAGACATTGGATTGCTGAGTGTCCATAAGGTGGTTTCGATAGATTTTTTGATTTCATAGGCCTACACAGTCAACTATGTGTAGGCCAAGGGAAGTACCACCTCGACCATGTACTATGGCTTCAGGTAATTAGGATGTTGGTCCGATATCATAAGGTTAACTTTTTGGAGGTTCACGAGGTGCAGGTAGTATTATTGTTTTGACCTTAGTGCATCTATCTGACGTAGCAAAAGGCTAGGGAGTCACTAGATGTTATGATAGATACAACTTTTAGAAAGTTCATGAGGGTTATTAAGCCCTTATAAACTAGTCTTGAGGCTAACCAAGAGGGGATGATTGGATATTTAAAAACTTCTTTAACTAAAAGAAAAATAATTTTATATCTTGCAGCAAAAATAAATTAAATCAATCGTAAAAGGGTTAATCAGAGATTTCACCCAAAGTTAATCGTAGTAAAAATAAAGTGTAGAAAATAATCAAAAAGAACATGCCAGATTTATAGTAGTTTTGTCTAACCTGACTTACATCCACTCCTCGGAGGCACCCTTTGAGTATTACACTAAACCTTTATTGATTCCTTTAGCCCCCATAACTAGGTAGAGAAGTCCTTGTAAAATCACTTCCACCTTCCCCGGTGTGACGGAGTGGCTGGGTTTTTTGACACCAAAGAGATCTTCTTCTTCTCAAAACTTCCCTCAAGATGAACCTTGAATCCGATGGTACTAAGGTGCAAGTTTGCCGGAACAACCGTGTGAAACCCCCTCCACACTCCCTTGAAACCCTCTCTAAGGATCTTCACCCTCTCAAACTCCACCCTTTCCTCTCTCCCTTTTAAGTTCTCTCTTTAAGTTTTCTCTGGAAGAACGAAGACACAATGGCTGCCAAAGACACTTACCAAGTGTCTTGAAAAAACTTAATTAGAGGGCTTAGAAAAACCCTAAAAAATAATTATGGCGGCAAAGATTATCCAGTACGATTGCATAATCATCCAGTATGATGTGCTTAAATAGAGGGCTTCACAAAACCCTAAAAACTCAATTTTGGTACTAAATACCATCCTGGATGATCGTAGGATCATCTATTACGATGTGTAAAATTTGACTTGATAGTCCTTGACGATCTCAGGATAGTCTTTGATGATCAGTTCAAATTTGTACATATAGTCTAGTATGATATACAGATTATCTAGGGCAATCTGATTGAATAATTTAACCATAATAGTCCCCTAATCACAATTTAGGCATGATTATTATTGATCATCTATAATGATTAGAACAAAATTTGAATCTTAAATCCTTGCTTAAATTTTTATTAGCAGCTACTTTTCCAAGATCTTAAAGGATTATTATGGATGATCAAAATCTTATAGTATGATTAGTTTAATGAGCTGATCATCCTGGATGATCGAAATCATCTAATATAATTAGTTCAAAACTTGAACTTTTGGTTATGACTATATCTCACTCCCTTGAGTGTTTATATGCATGGACACCAAGCTATCAAATATATTTACAATACTTGACTCAAGAAATATAAATTTCATCAATGAATATTATAGACTCTTTACAACATATTCTTATTCTATCCAATCTTGAGCTCTAATTCTTCATTTGATGGTGCATGGTGTTCCTGAAAATGTTAGTATATACAAAAGCAAATATATAATAAAAAATACTAGAAGATATAAAGATGTTAGACATAATATTTATTATCATAAAAAATATTAACCTGTGAGCTTAAGTCGCAACAATCTCCCCCTCTTTTATGATAAAAAATATTACTAATGAATTTTTTAAACTAAATGTATTTTTCCTTAATCCCTCTTTTCTAAGATAAAAATTTAAAAATAGGAGAAAATAAAAACTTTCTTTTTAATTTTTATTTTAAAATAAAATAAGTAAAATAAAATAAATTACTAGATAAAAAGATAAACTAAAACAAATATACAAAAATAATATTATATTCTCTCCTTTTGATATTATCAAAAAGAATAGGAGCATAGAAAACTTAAATAGTAAACACCGACTAACAAAAAAGAAATAATCCTTGATTTAGTGAAGAAGATGTTTTTAAAAGAATCAGTTTGAAATTTTAAATTTTCTTGGAATAAAAAAGTTACCTCTTGATTTTATTCAAAAACTTAGTAAGGCATTATTGATAATGCATAACCCAAAAAGGTTAGAGATTAAGAAATTGTTAATCCAAGCTTAAGTTCCTTTAAAGGCTTAAAAACTTTTAAAGCTAATATCTAAATAAAGGAACAAACTAGAGAAGGAAACACTAATCTTTTCAAAACACCTTTCATGAAATATATCTAATAGAAGATTAATAAAAAAATTGGTAAATCAAGAATCATAATTTTTAAACTCAAGTATAAAAAATATCAATAGATAAAAGAGTTTTCTTAAGATTTAATAAATACAATAAAGGTAAGCTAACTTATTGTTGGCTCATTTTGTGCCACTTTATGTATTTTTGGTTCACTTTGCTCATCTTTTGATTTTTGATACACTTTGTGTATCATTTCAAATTTGGCGTCATTGTGCATCTTTTAATTTTTGACACACTTTGTGTATCTTTTCATAGTTGGTGTCATTGTGCATCTTTTTATTTTTGGGTTCATTTTGTGCATCTTTTCTTTTCAACAAATATGCTTCCTTTCTTTAATTTTAAAATATAGGGAGATGAAAAAAGTTTAATTTCAAAGTCTAATTTATAATTTGATAAAGATTTTGGATCAAAAGTAAAATAACCTTATTAAGAAATGAGATAAAGAGATGAAATCACGAGTTTTCTTCATTTAGCTATTTTTACAGAAGTCAATCACAACTTACATAAAAATTTAAAAATATAAGAGGTAAAATTTTCATTTTTTTTATAAAGATTTTTTTAACAGATTTGATTTTCTAAAGAGTAAAAAGTGATACATTTGTATTGATCAAAGAAAACTTCACAAAAAAAAAATAAAGACTAATTAAAAAAAAAAAAAAAAAATAAAGACTAATTTAACTTTTTTAAGAAACAAAAACAAACACTAAGAAGAAAAAAAAAACCCAAAGAAAACTCAAAAAATAAATAATAACAAAATGAATAAAAACATACATGTATACACAAAATAAATAAACACACAAGCAAGGCTTTAATTATCTTGCTCCTAGTTTGATGATTCAGAAGTTAGGTCTACCCAAGAGATTTTTTACTTTTTATTATTTGCCCTTTTTATAATTTTCTTAGCTTTACCTTTTCCTTTACATAAAGAGTTTCCAAATTAGGGCATTGATTTTTCATATGTCTGGATTTCCTACACCCAAAATAAATAACATCAAACGAAATCTTAACATTCTTACCAATTTTATCCTTATTCCACTTGTGTTAATGTTGATGATTATGCATGAGTATATTTTCAAATTTGCTTGTAAACTTATCACTTTCATCATCTACTAAGTCACTTTTCTCCATGTCTTCAACTTTTAACACTATCATTTCACCAACATCTAAAAGTCTTTGGCCCAAATATTACTCGTAGGTAATGAGTGAGCCAATTAAATTATAAATATAATATTTATTCAAATTTTTTAATTCACAAATAATAATAACTTTGGCATCAAACTTGTCAAGTAGACAACATAGAATTTTATTGACTTTTTTAAAGTTTAAATTTTTTTTCCTAAGGTATATAATGATGTCATTATTTAAGTAAACCTGGTATATATATCTGGTATAGTCTCATAAGATTTCATGAAAAATAGTTCATAATCATGCATTAAAATATTTAACCTAAATTTCTTAACTTCACTAGTACCTTCATATGTAGTGTGTAATTTGTCCCAAATTTTCTTGGTATTAGTATATGAGGATATTAACATACAATCTTCAAAATTTAAAGAAAAAAAATACAAATATTTAACATTCAATTTAGCATTCATTTGTTCTACTCTACTCCATTGATTGAAAGAAATATCAATTCTAATTCCTTCTATAATACGTAATAATACAGAATAACCAATTAGAATCATGTGCCACATTTGAAAATAAATTGTTTGCACAAAAGTATACATGTGAATTTTCCAAAAATTTAAAGTAATATTTTCAAATAAAGATGGTCAAGTTTTGAATATCCTTTCATAATATTACGATTACAAAAATTAGCCATTGATTTAAATTCAAAAGTTTTCAAAAATTTAATTTATGAATCTCACTCTGATACTACTTGAAAGTTTGTAAGGGTTGTTAAACCTTTATGAACTAGTCCTGAGGCTAACCAAGAGGGGATGAATTAGATATTTAAAATCTTCTTTAACTAAAAGAAAAATCTTTTTATATCTTGTAGTGAAAATGAATTAAATTAATAGTAGAAATATTAATTAGAGGTTTCACCCAAGCAATTAATCATAATAAAAATAAAGTGCAGAGAATAATTAGAAATAACACACTATATTTATAATGGTTTAGTCAAACCTAACCTACGTCCACCCCTTAGAGGCACCCTTCGACTATTGCACTAAAACTTTAGTGACTCTCCTTTAGCCCCCACAACTAGGAGGAGAAGCCTTTATTAAATCACTTCCACCATCCCCTATGTGGCGGAGTAGTCGGGTCCTTTGACAGCAAAAAGATCTTCTTCTTCCCAAAACTTCCCTGAAGACAAACCTTGAATCTGATGGTACTAAGGACCAAGCTTACTGGAGCAACCATGTGAAACCCCCACCATAGTCCCTTGAAACGCCCTCTAACGATCTTCTCGCTCTTAAACTCCACCCTTTCCTTTCTCCTTTTTAAGTTCTCTTCATGTTTTCTCCAAAAGAACGAAGACACAATGGCTTCCAAATACACTTACCAAGTGCCTTGATAAAGCTTAAATATAGGACTTTGAAAAATCTTAAAAATTAATTTTGGCAGCAAAGATCATCTAGTAAGATCGCAGGATCATATAGTACGATGTTTTTAAATAAAGGGCTTAACCTTAAAATACAATTCTAAGACCAAATTCCATCCTGGACAATCATAAGATCGTCTAGTATGATGTAAAGAATTTGAGATGGTAGTCCTGGATGATCTCAGGATAGTCTTGGATGATCAATTCAAATCTTTATAGTTATTCAAATAGGATATACATATTATCTGTGGTTTTGCCTATGGGGGATGAAATAGTAGCTAGTAGGGTTTGTTTTTATGATTTCAAAATTTTAGATGGAGTTTGGGGATCTGGTTGTATTCTACTACCTATTTTTGTATTTGATGTCCTTTTAGGTATGGACTAGATGAGTCGACATACGGCTCAGATTGATTTCTTGAAGAAGAAAGTGACTTTATATCAGAATGGTGAGAGCATTATATTTAAGGGAATCTGAGGTGTTTTTGCTTGTTTGATTTGTACTTTAGAAGCAGATAGAATTTGGAGAAATTGTAGCATAGTATTTTTACCATTTATTAGAGATGTGGACTCTCTTCTAATTCTTTGAGTTGTGTCCCTATAGTTCGGGAGTTTCCAGATATCTTCCTAAAGGAATTAGTGACTTTACTAGCAGATAAAGAGAGAGAGTTTTGTATCGATCTCTTTTGGGTACTACTTCAATCTTTAAAGCTCTGTATAAAATGGCACCAGAGGAGCTTCAGGAGTTGAAGGTTCAGCTTCAAGAGTTATTTGATAAAGTATTTATTCGCTTTATTATATCTCCGTGGGGAGCACCTATTCTATTTTTGAAGAAAAAGGATGGTATTATGCACATATATATTGATTACAGGGAGTTTAACAAAGCAACTAAAAAAAATAAGTACCCTTTTCCTGGATTTATAATTTATTTGATCAGCTGGTTGGATGTTCAATATTTTCTCAGATCAATCTATGAACTAGTTATCACTAGTTAAAGGTAAGGGAAGATGATATGGAGAAGACTACATTTAGTATGAGGTACAAACATTATGAGTTTTTAGTCATGCCATTTAGAGTGACTAAAGCCCCAGTAGTCTTTATGGATTTGATGAATAGGATTTTCATGAAGTATTTGGACCATTTTGTGATCATCTTTATATATGATATTCTAATTTATTCTAGATATAATAAGGAGGAGTATGCAACAAACTTGAGGAATGCTCTAGAGATTCTATGGCAACATCAATTATATGATAAGTTCTCAAAGTGTGAGTTCTGGCTGAGGAGCATTTTATTTATAGAGCATATAGTGAGCAGTGTATGGATTTTAATAGATCCTTGGATGATTCAGATTGTTTCTAATTAGCCATGGCCTCCTACAGTTTTAGAGGTTCATAGTTTCTTAGGATTTGCTGGCTATTATTGGAAGTTTGTGTAAGAATTTTCTTGTATTTCTTTTCCTTTGACAAGGCTGACTTAGAAGTCAGTAGCTTTCATTTTTGGCTCCAAAGTGTAAGGAGAGTTTTTAGCTGTTGAAGGATCATTTGACTTATGCTCTACTTTTGACTATTCCTTCAGGCACCAAGGGGTTCTAAGTTTTTAGTGATGCATCATTGAGAGATCTGGAACATGTGCTAAAATTAGCTTATAAAGTTCGCGTATGTCCAATAGACCTTCCCATTGTTGATTGGAAATTTGAAAAAGATATTAAGAAAAAACAATTGCTTCATTATAATATTGATTTTGGTGTCTGTATATTTTGCGGTAACTGTGTCGAGTATTTTCCAACAAACTGTTTATCGATGACTGAAGAATATGAGCTTTCCACTTATGATCGCACTACATCTTGACAAATTAAACACAATGAAGTCTAATTTGATTAATCTGATGATAGAACGAAAAAAAGAGGATGGGTAGAAAAACTTCTTAGATACCATGCAATCCGAGCACGAAGGGGAAGAGAGGCCAACAGGAAGAAAACCCCAAAGGTTGACCCGCCCGCCATAAAACAAATCTTTGGCTTTTATCGATCAATCCTTTGGCCTTACCATATACAAGTATATACAAAATATAAACATAAGAAGATAAGATCGAAGGAAGACTAAACAACTTATCTATTCTATTCTTTATTGTTGGATCCATAGGCTGAATTATGGATCCTTGGGATTGGATTGGTGGATCATTTTCTTAATATCTTTTCTTTATTTGATTTGAGATTTCTTCTTTCTTTTTCTTTCCCGGATTTCTCGGAAGGAGAAAGAAATTCTTTTTTATCTTGTCAATAGAGGGATGCTTGCTCGCAGCCTTTTTGCAAGCCCCTCTGCAATTCCAACATAAGATGCCCGCCATTAATTCACCAGAGAGGACGCGTCCCCGCCGATCGAACAATCAGGTGGCTCACTACACAATCCCTCTCTCCCGCAGTCCATATCCTGCTCAGCACACGACTTCGGTGGAGACCGAAGAGAGCCCTTTTAGCGAGAGGGTAGCTTGCTATCTTGAAAAAGACGCGAAGCGTTGTTGGCGTGTTGCGTCACAAGGGCAAGATGAAAGGCGGGGGGCGGGATCAAGCTTTCAAGGAATGGACGGGCGTAGGCTTTCTAGTGAAACCCCCTGACTGAATCAATGACCGCATGAGCCGAGAGAAATAGTGTGACTTCTTTATTGCGTTGCGAAGATAGATCGAAGACGAAGATTTTCTTACGCAGTGCGGGCACTGGATGGAAAAGAGAAGGGAACAAGCAACCGGGAAAGGCATACCTAAACTAAAGTAGCACCAATCTCCCACGGCGAACATCTATCTGCACGAAGCCAACCTATGGGATGGTGAACTTTTTCATTAAATGCTAATACAATATGGAAAAGTGATTTCTTATACATCTCTACATTTGAAACCACATGAGAGGAACTATTTGAGACATGATATTGAGTTAGCTATCATTGTATTTACATTAAAGTTTTGGAGGCATTACTTATATGGAGTAGATGTGAGATATTTACAGACCATCAGAGCTTGAAGTATATTTTTAATCAAAAGGATTTGAATTTGAGGCAAAGAAGATGGTTAGAGCTGGTCAAGGATTATTATGTATCTATTTAGTATAAGCTTGATAACGTGAATATGGTAGTAGTTGCTTTGAGTAGGAAGTCTTCAAGTACTTCTCTTTTGTTTCTTACTTCTATAGACTTTCATATTTGAAATTTAGAGAAATTTGATATATAGGTGGTATCTGCTGATATAGATATGAAATTATAAGCTCAGATGATTATTTAGCCCACTTTATAGGAAAGAATTCAAGAAGCTCAAAAATTAGATACATAGTATTTAAAGTTGAGTGATCATATGAAGGATGGTAAGAGACTCAAACTCTCTTTATATGATTATAAAGTCATTTTCTATAAGGATAGATTATGAGTTCCTTCTGTTAGTGATCTGAGAACTAAGATCCTACACGAGGCACATTACTCGAGCTATATTATTCATCCAGGAAAATGTACAGAGATTTAAAATGTATATTATGGTGGCCAGGATTAAAGAAGGATTTAGTCGAGTTTGTTTTGAAATGCTAGGCTTATTAGTTAGTAAAGGTAGAACATTAGTGACTAGGTAGTCTTCTACATTTGTTACATATCCCTGAGTGGAAATGGGAGGAGGTGATGATGGACTTTGCTATGGGTTTTTCCAGATCAATGTAGGGACATGATATAATTTGGTTTGTTATTGCTCATTTTACCAAGTCATCCCATTTTATTTCGATCTGACAGAATGATCCGGTAGACATACTACCATAAATATATGTTAGAGACATTATCTGATTGCATCGTGTGCCAAAGGTGATTATATCTAACGGTGATGGGCGGTTTACCTCTAGATTATGGAGAGGCATTCAGTAGGGTCTAAGTATGAAATTGCATTTAAGTACAACTTTTTATCCATAGACAAGAAGAAAGTCCTTAAGGACTATTAAGGTACTGGAGGATCTTTTGAGACTCTATTTTCTGGACTTTGGAGGAAGTTGGGAAGATCATATCGCATTGATAGAGTTTCCATATAATAATAATTATTAGTCAATCATTGGCATGGCTACTTATGAAGCCTTGTACGGCAGGAAGTGTAGGGCACCTTTATCTTTGGAAGAGGTGGGTGATAGACATGTGATAGGATCATTGTGTGTGGATGAAATTATAGTAAATATTATGCTTATTAGAGAAAGATTGAGAATTGCACAGGATAGGCAGAAGAAGTATTATAATTAGAAACAAAGACTGGTGGAATTTTAGGTTGATGATTTTATTTTTTTTAAGGTTAGTCTGATGAAAGGTGTTAGTAGATTTAGAAGAATCAGTAAGTTGAGTCTAAGGTATATTGGACCTTTTGAGATTATTAAAAGAATTGGTAGCTCTACTTGCAGGTTATTGTTACATGATCATATGTCCAATATACATAGTATATTTCATTTATCTTCTCTAAAGAAGTGTGTATCTAATTTTGAAAAGAGATTATCTGTTGACAATTTGGAGGTTCATCCGAGTCAACACTACCGAGAAAGCCATATATGATTTTAGCAAATGATGTCAGGAACTTCAGGGGTAAATAGATTTTGATAGTCAAGGTGTTGTGGAAGCACAGGACCTCTCCAGGACCTCTAGAGAGAATACTTGGGAAAAGGAATTTGAGATGAGATAGCTCCACCCATATTTATTCTGATGTATTTTGATGTGGAAATGTGGAGGATGAGATTTTTTTAAGGTAGGTGAATTGTTATAACACAAAATATTGAAAACAACATTTCGAACTACAGCAGTCAATTTTTTATTTAAGAGTCCTTATATACCCAAATCATAAACCATTTTTTCAATAACAACTCCAATATCGTGTTTTAGTTTACCTAATTTTTTTATAATTTTTGGGCACTCGTGAAATTCCTTAAGAAATTGGAATCTAACGATAGACGTGAGGGTTTTGGGACCATCAGATGTCCGTTTTGCAAACTAATTTCACCAGATTTTTCAAAATAAAATAAGTTTTTTTTTTTATGGATATTTTTTATAATTTTTGGAATCCCTAAAATAATTTCTATGATTTATATATTAAAAAAATAATTATAATATTATAATTTTATTATTTTATAATATCTTAAAAAAACTTAAATCTAATCCTCCCTTTTCATTTAAGCCATATGTTTACATTTAATAGAGAAAGCTTTTTGGAAATTGAGAAGAAAGAGAATAGAGAGAACGAAATAAGTTGGGTTTTAACTACCGTAGAGCGATTTTCATCCATCGGCCCACTTGAGAAATTTGCTCATCTCGAGTTAGGTTAAGTTTTGCCTATTTTAGATTTCATTAATTTTGTTTTTTTGGTTTTTTTTAATTAAATTTGTATTTCCATAATTAAAAAATGAGGATAACTTTATTTTCATAAAACTTTCACAACATAACTTTTTATGTGCTATAGATATTGTGATTACGAACATTTTGAGTATATTCTAGAAATTTCTTGCGATGTGATTTTGAAAAGGCAGTGATTTTTTCCTACTAAAAAATTTATTTGGACAACTAATTATAGTGCTTCAATTTAATTAAAGATTCAAAATGATATTTTATATAATTTGTGATAATTTGGTTATGTTTGAAAATTTTGACTTTTTACTTAGTGGTATTTATGTTGTCTACCATTGGGACATTTTGATAAATTTTGAATTTAGTCCAATCATGCTATAATTAATTAAGTGAATTGAAAAATATGTTGTGAAGTGTTGTGATGTTTCACAGGCACTAGTGGGTGGTCGAGTTAGGATTCGATAACGCCAGTGCTAGTGGATGGCATAAATCATTATTAGGATCATTCAAATAGAGGCCATCCAAGTCATAGACTTTATTTTCACCCTCCCTAATGTTATCAAAAATATTTTTGAAAATACGTTTATTATACCATTTCAATTTCAACATCAATCTACTCAGTTTATACCATAAGCTATTCATACCCTTAATGTTGTTGTGAGAAAAAAATGGGAGCATGCCAATTGTTATCCACCACATTCAAAAAATCTTTATCTAATAACATGTTTTGGAATCTAAAAGTAGAAGGGATAATAGAACTGCTATCATTAAAGCTTAAACGAAGAGGGGAATTATTAAATTCAGTTCTACTTAAGTGTTCCAAATGGTTCATCAAAAAATCAGAATGCCAATTAGTATTAAAAGTATTCTATCAAGCCTTAGCCACATGGTGGCTCTATTGCACGTAAAGGCACCACTTGAATAATACATCTTGTAAATTACTATCAATAATCATAAAATTGAAGTCATCCATAGCATGTTGGTTGGGTGAATTACCCACAATTCTCTCACAGACATTTTAAGTTATATTGAAGTCGCCATCAATGAACCAACGACCATTATAATTAATAGCAATTATAAACATACAAAAGTAATGTCATATGACATGCCCATGTTCTGTAAGTTGTGACACGTGCATATGAAATGTATTAGCTTGTAAAATGTAATGCATTTGTTACAATTAAATGTATTTTGCAATGTTAAATGATATGTTTAGATGAATTTACGTGCATGTTGTAATGCGTAAGTGGGGGGGGGATTTTAAAATATTTGCATGTAGTATAAAAAGGTTTATGACTACATAGGTGACTGCTATTGTCGAATGCATAGGGCATTATTTTGGGCTTTGTTGATGCCTTATGTCTGCTTGTTCCAATGTTATAGACAAGGTGGGGTGGTATCATAATTTAGCAGTCCGTGGTTTTTACTATCAATCCCCTACTTTTACATACAGGTGAATCATAGCATTGTCACCATTTGGCACAATCATTGTGTTCTGACATAGTCTCCTTTTCTCATTCTTCAAGAGATTAAATCTATGAATAAATGGACCCTTATTTTGATTGGGTAAAGATATCTAATTGACATGAGGTTATTTTGTGATAGATGATGTATCATAAGATGATAAGACCAAAGGCTTGGTTATTACATAATTATATTATTTTGTCCCTGACTCATCATGAGGGTAGGACATTGAGCTAAGGGGCTTGATCTTTCGGCCTTGACTTGAATGGCATTCATGGTTTTCAGCATTGGATTTCCTCCTATATGTTGGATAACTATGGCACCCAAGAGCGGGGGAGAATTAGGGTTTTTAAAATTTTTATTAAAAGAAGAAAATAAAAATGATTTTAAAGCAATTTTGAAAAGAGTAACTGGTCACACAATAATTCTTATAATAAAGACATAAAAATAAATGCAAGGAATGCAAATAAGAGGCACAATATTTCTACGTGGTTAAGCCCGGATTCCAATCCGACCTACATCCACGCTAACCAACTCTTGGGCTAGAATTCATTAATCCCAGGTTTGCTCTGCAAATCTCACTTCTTTAAACCAAAGAAGTTCTTTACAACCTAAGTACTCTCCTACAAGTGAAAGTATAACTCAATCTAATTACAATTAAAACTTCTCTAAGCCAAATAATTTAAATAATGAAAATGAAAAATACAATTTGATGTAAATAAAATAAGCTCAAATAATCTTGCAATAAATATCCACAATATTTGAGGAGATCTTACAAATTAACTTTAATCACCTCACTAATTGCAAATGAAATATTAAATTTGCTCACTTTAAGATAGATTTATATTTTGTTTAAAATAAGAATAATATTTTAAATAAAAAATATATTCTTGCTAATTTAAATTTTAACTCTTCAAATAAAGTAAAATGAATTTGATAATAGATGTAAATTTATGCCATCTTAAAGAAGTAAAAAATTTGCTTTGCTAAACTTTATGGATTTAAAAGATGTGATATACAAAACTTTAATATAAAATTTTCAACAAGTATTTCACCATAAAATAAATATTTTTAAGAAATAAATATATGGTGAAAGCTAAAAGAATGGCAAGTAAAGATTTAGAGATGCAAAGTAAACTCAAGAACTCAAGAGATGTCACTCGGTTTTGTGTGTTGATGCTTTCCAACAACAATTTTGATCTAGCAAATTAAAAGAGCTCTTGGAATAAAATCATGGCTTCTCCTCTCAAGATTTAGCATGTAAAGAGGAAATGAAGAATGGAAGAATTTCTAGAGATTTTCTTGTTTTAGCAACCCTTACATTTGGAAGAAGAGAGGTATTTAAAGAAAAAGGGCAATTAAAATCATATTTCAATAAAAATATTATTCTAATATGTTTTCTATCAACTAATAATATTGTATTCCATTAAGAATTCATTTATATTAAATATATATGAGATTCAAATGGCTATGAAATGGCTAGCCATATGGGAAGGTCAAAAAGTATTCTTATGCATCCAAAATAGGGCTAAAACGGCTAGCAGCCGATTCTATTTAAATTAGATAATGTTTGGAAATTAATTATAAACTCAAATGAAATCAAAATGAGTCATATAACCTATCAATTTATATCTACAGAATCCAAACTATCTAATACAATAAAACTAGACCACGTTTCTGATAAAAATAATATAATATTTAGTATAATAAAAACTCATGCACATTTTTAAATATTTAAAGAAATGTTTAATATTAATATAATAATATTATGTAATATATATATAATTAATCATACATTAATAAATTGATGTGAAATAAGTCAATTTAAATAATAAACATTTTACCATATAAGCTTATTACCTTTAATTTTCCTAATTAGACAACTCTTCACATTTGATAATAATTAAGCAATAAAATAAAGGTTATAAAATTTATTTAATAAAGAAATCTTATTGATTTTTATATCAAAAATATTATATAATTAAGAAATATTTAGATTGTGAGCAAATTAAATCATTCAATTAATATTAGTGGACCACTAACATACTCCTACGATAATGTAAAATCCTTCAAGTTATCCATCTTGGTCCATCTTTATCTCAACATTTGATTGAACTTTAGTTGTGCAATGTAAATCCAATAAGTAATTATAATGCACATCATTACACCTGAAATACTTAGCACACAAATTAGAGCATCCAAGTATATGTTTGTTATTATCAAAATCTCTAAAATAAGTCATGAGGTAGATAATATCAACAATCTTCCCCCTTTTGATGATGACAAATTTATGTTAGGTATAGTTATAACAAAGGTGCAAATTGACCTTTTATCATAACTTTTAAGCATTAATAATTGAGAAATATGCAAATAATTCTCCCCCAAAATATATGCATGTACAATGAATTATGAACAACATATATAGTTCTTCTCCCCCTTTGACAACGTCAAAAAGAATAATTAAACATATAAAAGAAACTTAAATGTTAGGATCTAACATCCCAAGCATACGTCTTAACATGCAAAATCTCTCTTCAGCTAATGGTTTTGTAAAGATATCAGCTATTTGAGAATCCGTGTTTACAAAATCTATATTCACATCGCCTTTATTAATAAGATCTCTAATAAAATGATGTCTAATCTCTATGTGTTTAGTTCGTGAATGTTGTATAGGATTTTTTGTTAAACTTATAGCACTTGTATTATCACATTTAATTGGAATATTTTTAAGCTTAATTCCAAATATTCTATTTATTGCTTTAGCCATAAAACCTGAGCAACACAACTACCTGCGGCTATGTACTCTGCTTCAGCAGTGGATAAAGCAACTGAATTTTATTTTCTAGAAGACCAAGAAATAAGCGATGATCCTAAAAATTAACTGGTTCCAGATGTACTTTTTCTATCAACCTTACAACCAGCATAGTCTTCATCAGAATATGCAACTAAACTACATGATAAAATTTTTTTAGGATACCATAAGCCTAACTTATGAGTTCCAATCAAATAACAAAATATTCGCTTAACTGCTATTAAGTGTGATTCCTTAGGATTAGCTTGAAATCTTACACATAAACATACAACAAACATAATATCAGGCTGACTAGCAATAAGATACAAAAGTGAACCTATCATACTCCTATAAAGTTTTTGATCTATTAGTTTTCCTGATTCATCTAAATCAAGTCTAGTTGATGGGCTTATAGAAGTTTTACTCAATTTGAATCTCTTCATATCAAACTTTTCTAATAATTCATTTATGAATTTGGTTTGGCATATGAATGTGCTAGACTCTAGTTGTTTTACTTGAAGTCCTAAGAAAAAGGTGAGTTCTCACATCATACTTATTTCAAATTCTTTTGACATTAATGATGAAAACTCATGACATAAACTTTCATTTGTACTTCCAAATAAGATATCATCAACATAAATCTGTATAATAACTAAATCATCTCCAATATTTTTGAAGAGTTGTATCTACCTTACCTTTTCTAAAATTATTTTCAATTAAAAAGTTACTTAACCTATAATACCAAGCACATGGAGCCTATTTTAAACCATATAAAGCTTTCTTTAATTTATATACATGATTAGGAAAATTAATACTTTCAAAACCTGGTGGTTGTTCTACAAAAACATCTTGATCAATATAACCATTCAAAAATGCACTTTTGACATCCATTTTAAATAGTTTGAAGTCCTTAAAACAAGGAAAGGCAAGGAGTAATCTAATGGATTCTAGTCTTGCTACGGGTGCAAAAGATTCTTCAAAGTATATTCCTTCTATTTGTGTGTACCCTTGTGCAACTAATCTAGATTTATTTCTAATAATACTTCTTGAGTCATCTAGCTTATTTTTATAAACCCATTTAGTTCTAATTATATTTAGATCACGAGGTCTTGTGACTAACTCCCAACATCATTTCTTATAAATTGGTTAAGTTCCTCTTCCATAGCAATTATCTAAAAATTATCTTGTAAAGCTTCATCTAAAATTTTAGGTTCAATTTCTGATAGAAATGCAGAATGCTTTACCTCATCCCTAAGGTTTCTTCTAGTCTTAACACCTTGGGAAGGATCACCAATTATTAAATCTTTTGGATGATTTCTATTATATCTCCATTCTTTAGGAAACGAATCATCTTCCTTTTCTTCCAAATTAATTTTCTTTATATTTTCAATATCATCATCATTCAAATTATTTCTTATTAAATCTATAAGATTTTCATAAAAAATTACATGAACGGATTCTTCAACAATTAATTTTCTTTTATTAAAAACTCTAAAAGATTTTCCAAAAATTGAATATCCTAATAATATACCATCATCAGACTTACTATCAAATTTACCTAAATGATCCTTATCATTAGTTAAAATAAAACACTTACATCCAAAAACATGTAGATGACTAATCTTAGGTTTCTTTCCAAAGAATATTTCATAAGGGGTCTTTTTAAGAATTGATCTTAAATAAATTCTATTTGTAACATAACATGCAATGTTTATTGCTTCTGCCAAAAAATACTTTGGAAGTTTATATTCATCTAATAAAGTACGATTCTTTATTTCAACTACACCATTTTGCTGAGGAGTCCTAAGAGCTGAAAAATTATATCTAATTCTATTTTCATCACAATAATTTTCAAATGATTCATTTTCAAATTCTCCACCGTGATCCGTTTGAATTCTATGAATCAAGTAACCTTATTCTCTTTGAATATACTTAGCAAATTTTCTAAAATCATCAAATGCTTTATTTTTATTAGCTAAGAATAATACCCAAGTATATCTTGAATAATCATCTACAATAATAAATTCATAATTTTTACTACCTAAACTAGTTGTGTTAATAGGCCCAAATAAATCCATGTGTAATAATTCTAAAGGTCTACTTGTAAAAACTATATTATTACTCTTGAATGAACTTTTCATATGTTTACCATGAATGCATGCATCACATATAGAATCAAAATGAAAATTAATTTTTGGTAAACTAACTACTAAATCAAGTTTAGAAATTTTATTTAATGTGTGGATATTGGCATGACATAGCCTTTTATGCCATAACCATGCATCATCATTTGTAGATTTCATGCAAAGTAAATTTAAATTAACATCATTTGTATTCTCTAAATCAATTAAATAAATATTTTTATGTCTATTTCCTATAAGCAAAATAGTTTCCTTATTTCTAATAATGCAATATGAAGAATGTGAAGCATAAAATGAAACATTTAAACATGTATCGCATAATTGACTAATAGATATTAAATTATGTTTTAAACCAGAAACAAATAAGACTTTTTCTAAAGTAATAGAGTTCTTACATATGGATCCAATGCCAATAATCTTTCCCTTTGCATTATCTCCATATGTGACATATCCTCCATCACTTGATTATAATGTAGAGAATTTTGCTTTATCGCCCATCATATGTCTTGAACATCCACTGTCCAAGTACCACATGCCTTCATTGATTTTACTTTGAAGGAATTCCTACAAAAGAACATCAAATGTTAACTTTTGGAACCCAAATATTTTTTGGTCCACATTTTAAAAGAGTTGTAAGATATCTATTATGTATGGTAGTTGAAGTGCTTGTATTTTTTGGAACCCATACAAAAGATGATTGTTTAACATTTTGTGATCTACGAGCATAGCAGTCAAATGAGATATGTCCTTTTATACCACAATAATTGCACCAAATATTAGTGTTTGCATATAGTTTTGCATGATTTCTATGTGACATATAATAATAATTTTTATTTGATGTTGTACTTGATGGAGATTTATAATAAACATATGATTTCATTCATAAATCTAGTCTTGCTTTTAAAAGAATATTTTCTCTTTCAAGTTTACAAACAAGTAAAGAATGATCTAATAAAGAACTATTTTTAGTTTTCAAAACATCACATTCATTTTTTAAATCATAAAAATGCATATCTAAATTTTTATGCTCTTTTTCTAAAGCATTATATTTTATTTTTAATTTTTTATATTCAATGACTAATTCATTAAAAGCATCATCTAATTCTTCATAAGAAATGTCATTACATAACTCTTGAAAATCCGAATCCGATTCTCCTCCCGCCATAAGGCAAATGTTCACTTCTTCATCTGATGAACTTGATTCATCTGAATATGGGTTGGCCCATGGTGCCTTCTTTTTATTCTTGAAATACTCCTTTTTTATTGTCACTCTTTCTCTCTACATCCATATCTTTCTTCTTTGAATCAATAAGATTTGGACAATCTCCTCTTATATGTCCATGCTTCTTACAATGGTAACAAATAATCCCTTCTTATGTAGGAAATTTCTTAGTTCTAAATTTATAATTTTTGGATTTCTTATACCTTTGATTTTTCTTCCTTAGTAAGCTTCCAAGTCTTCTTGAAAGCATGGCCACCTCATCACTATCTTCATTAGAGCTAGATGAAGTAGGTTCATCATTGTCATCAATCTGCAAGGCAATAGTTTTACCTTTCTCTTTCTCTTTCTTTGAAGATCCATCCAATTTATCTCTTTGAGTTATAACATGTTCATGTGCTATCAAAGAACCCAAAAGCTGAGCAAGTGGATAAGTAGATAAATCTTTAGCCTCACTAAATGTAGTTACTTTAACATCCCAATCTTTGGGAAGGCATCTAAGAATGTTATAGACTAAGTCTTGATTCTTATAAATTCTTCCAAGAGAATGTAATGTGTTAATTATTTTCATAAATCTTGTATACATATCAGAAATAGATTCAGAGGGAGACATACGAAATAATTCATATTCATGAACAAGTCTATTTATTTGAGGATCTCTAACCTCACTAGTACCTTCATAAGTTATAATTGTTTTTTCCTATATTTCTTTTGCTAAATTTAACATAGAAATTTTTATGTAATCATCTAGAAGAAGTGCAAAATGCAAAGTATTACATGCCTTAACATTTAACTCATCTAATTCTCTCTCTAATGCAGTTCATTCATCAAAAGATTTTTTAATTTTATTTCCATTAATTTCTTTAGTCGGTGTATGATATTGGTGAGAAAGCATGTGCCACATACGGGAGTCTTGGCCTCTTAAGAATGTACTAATTCTATTTTTCAAATAATCAAAAGGAACATTATCTAACAATGGAGGATGATGATTGGATTGTCCTTCGGGAAGTGAACCCTTAGGAAAACCTTGTGCCATAGTTTATAAGTGGATCTACTCTAGGATGTTAAGCTAAAATAAAAAGAGCCAAGGCTCTCATACCAATTATTGTATGACTATGGCACCCTAAGAGGGGGGGGGGGGGGGGAATTGGGGTTTTTAAAATTTTTATTAAAAGAAGAAAATTAAAATAATTTTAAAACAATTTTGAAAAGAGTAAGTAATCACACAATAATTCTTATTAAAAAAGACAGAAAAATAAATGCAAGGAATGAAAATAAGACGCACAATATTTTTACGTGGTTCGACCCAGATTCCAATCCAATCTACATCCACGCTAGCAAACTCTCGGGCTAGAATTCACTAATCCCAGGTTTGCTTTGCAAACCTCACTTCTTTAAACCAAAGAAGTTCTTTACAACCTAAGTACTCTCCTACACGGGCGAGTACAACCCAATCAAATTATAATTAAAACTTCTTTAAGCCAAATGACTTAGATAAAGAAAATGAAAAAATACAATTTGATGTAAATAAAATAAGCTCAAATAATCTTGCAATAAAGTATCCACAATATTTGAGGTGATCTTACAAATTAACTTTAATCACCTCACTACTTGCAAATGGAATATTAAACTTGCTCACTTTAAGATAGATTTATATTTTGTTTAAAATAAGAATAATATTTTAAATAAAAATATAGTCTTGCTGATTTAAACTTTAACTCATCCAATAAAGTAAAATGAATTTGATAATAGATGTAAATCTATGTCACCTTAAAGAAGTAAAATATATGCTTTGCTAAACTTTATGGATTTAAAAAATATGATACATGAAACTTTAATATAAAATTTCCAATAAGTATTTCACCATAAAATAAATATTTTCAAGAAAGAAATATATGGTGAAAGCTAAAAAAAAATTT
>NW_021318777.1:47615-68228 GCF_001605985.2 Dendrobium catenatum
AACCCAGATCGGAGAAGAAATTCCATCTAAGGAATGAGGAGAAAAATGGGGAGTCCATTTGTCTAGCCCAACGACAAAACCTCCCACGTACCAAGGGCCTCCATTGAGCACTTCCTCCATTGCCTCCTGAGTTTGAAAGGAACACAAGAACCAATCTAGTCCAAGTGACGTAATGTGAAATCCTCCAAATTTAACCCATTGCTTTCTTAATTCAAAAGCACAATTAGAGAAGGGTAATTTTTTGCAAAGATTTTCACTACCAATGAATTCCTTAGAACATGGACATTGGATTTTTCATTTTCCAAATCAAGTTTAATCACACCATCCCCTATACTTCCTTCATGAATATTATTTGAATTAATTTTAATGTGTGGTTTTCTAATACACACATTATTATTATTCAAATTATGGTTAATATCACTAGAAGTGGAAGCCTCCAAGTCATTAGCTCTAGGAATCAAAACTAGCAAGGTTGAGCAAGACTTACTTTTCAAATCCACCAAAATTCCTTTTCCTTTACCGTTCTCCATCAAGGATGCTTTCTTAGAAGCACACCCTCCCTCTCTAATCACTAGAGGAGAGTTATAAAAACCGGGGAAGCTGCGATTGAAAGTAAAACTACCTTTTGTATCCAACAAAGTTGGACGCGCGGTAGATCTAAGAATTTTGGTGTTCTGGTCATCCAAGGATGACCAGCCACCGTCCACGATTCACAAAGATTGCAGCCAAAAATCTCCTTCCAAATCCTTCCTCAATTTGTGGAGCTTCTCTCTCTGGAGCCATCCTCTAGCACACATTACAATACCAGACTTCAGTGGTTTACCTATTTTGCATTTGAGTTTTTCTAATGATTTTATTATTTTTACTAATGGTTCCAAAAAAATGCTTAACGCTCTTTTTAGTTTTCTTCATCAATTTCAAACTTTCAGTGATTTAATGTTTAATCCTCTTAGAAGTTGCTTTATTATTACTAAGTCTATTTCTAATCAAAATATCATTTCAATTCATAATAATTTTGGCTTTATGCACAAGCAATTACCCCTTAAGTATTTAGGCACTCCCCTTTTTAAGGGCAGGAAGATATCGCATTTATTTGGAGATATTCTTTCTACTATTCAAAAAAACTTTCTACTTGGGCTTTTAATTTTCTTTCTTTTGGTGGTAGATTGGAATTAATCAAAAGTGTCTTGTGTTCTATTCCTATCTATTTATTTTGTACACTTTATCCCATTATAACTATTTATAGTAGGCTTGAAAGAATTTTCAATTTTTTTTAGGAGATAAGGAGGGGAAGTCGGCCATTTGTTGGGCTTCTTGGAATAATTGCTCTGGTGTTCAAGATGAAGGTAAGCTTGGTTTTAAGAATTTAAGTGACATGGCTCTTGGTTTTCATATAAAAATTGGTTTAATCTTAGGACTAAGAAAAGCCTCCTTGCTAAGTTCATGACTACTAAGTATTGTGGTGGCAAGCATCCTCTCTTGTGGTTTTTTTTTTTTTAAAGGGGGTTCTTTAAATTGGAAGAGATTATGTTCCAATAAATGTGATGCTGAGAATTTTATTCAATGGGGCTTGGGTTGGGAGATATCTTTTTTTTGGCAAGACAATTGGTTTAGTATCTCCTCTATTGATAATCTATTTAACACTCATACTACTAGTGCTTGTAAAGTTTCTTGTTTTATCAATAATGGCATGTGGAATGTGGATTATCTTTCTAAGATGGCGCCTGCTTTTTTCATTAATCTTATTTTTAAAGTTCCCTTCCAAATGGATAAAAAAGTCTATATTATGTTCAATAAATCTAATGATGGGCGTTTTAATTTCAAAGAAGATTGGCATTCCATTAGGAACTCGCACGAGAAATCTCATATTTTCTCTTCCATTTGGTATAAAGGTATTCCTGTCTCTTACTCTATTCTTACTTGGAGAATTTTGAACAATTACATTCGAGTGGATGCTATTTTAATCAAGAGGGGTTTAAATATTATTTCTAAATGCCAATGTTGTTTTCAGTTGGAGAACTTAAATAATTTTTTTGCTAATGGTCCTATTGCTTTGAAAGTGTGGTTATTTTTTGATTATTTGATTAATAATTAGTTAAGTAATGGGTATTATAATATTAAGAGTATTATGCAAGATTGATTTGTGTCTTATAAAGGTAACATGCATAATATTCTTCATGTTATTATTTGTTGGTATATTTGGAAAAGTTGAAATGAATCGAAACATGAGAACATCACTAAGAATGCTTTAAGTATTATTTTTAAAATTAAGGATAAAGTGAGACAATTATATTTGGCCAATTTAATTAATGGGAGTAATTTTAATGGTTGTTTTAAAATTGATGAGTTTTTTATATTAATATTTCTTCTAATTCCCATTTTCATAAAGATATTATAGTTAAATGGATGAAACCTCCCTTTGGTGTCCATAAACGTAATACTGATGGTTCTTTTAAAACTTTGAATGCTGATTGTGGTGGGCTCATCCGTGAATTTAATGGTGATATTATTGCGTCTTTTGAGGGTACCTCCCTTGTTAAGAATACCATTATGGCTGAAATTCAAACTTTAAAGTATGGTGTTCAATTAAGTATTTATTTAGGAATTACTAATGTTTGGATCGAAGTTGATGCCAAGCTTATGATTCATTATATTAATGGTATTTTTAATGGAAATCCTTCTTATTTCAACATTATCAGGGAAATTCATCAGTGTCTCTCTCTCATTACATATTCTATTTCTCATATCTACAAGGAAGGTAATTTGGTTGCTGATTTTTTTGCTAACGAGGGTTGTAATGTATTGGACTTTGTGAATTATGTGGGAACTTCCATACCTAGAAAACTTGTGGGCTTGGTTAGGCTTGACCGTATATGTCATCCTTATGTTAGGAACTACTAAATTTTTTAGGGTGGTTGGTTTTGGTGCGGTTTTCCTTATATGTTGTGTTGTTTTATGAGTATGTTTTGTCCTTTGGCCTTTAGAATTAAGCAGTTCATGAAGTATGGCAATGATCGCAATCTTGTTGATTTGAACCATTGGATCCTTTTTTTCTCTTCGAATCCTCCTCTTCTTAGAGGATTATGTGGTTGGACGACGTACTTTATTAGTATTTTGAATCAAGGGTCCGTTTGTTGCTGGATCAAATCAGGATGTCTAAATTTTGTTGATATTTGCTCTTTTATCTCTAAGATGTTTGTTAATAATTATAAGCATTTGGAGGATTTCAACTTTACTAACTATTGGATTTTACATTTTTATGCTATTACCCCTTTTAAATGTATGTTGGTTGGTTGTATGGTTTCTCATTTGATTCTCTATTCCAACGATTATTTTTGGTTTTGGGTCAGCTTTGAGCAGCATGTGTTATCCTCTGCTTATGATTATCCTACTAATACTTTCCTAAGCCTTTCTTTTGGTTGGAATAATATCACCAAGGATCATTCGAGATGCTACAGCTTGCTGGTTTACTTACTTTTTAATTGCTGGAGTTGGACATGGCTTGATCTTTATGATTTCTAAAGCCTTATTTATGCTGGGTTGCATCCCTCTCATCTTTCGATGAGCATTTGGTTGTTCCCTACTTTTTTTTGGTTTAATTTTGAGTGGTTCACTTGCTTGTGGTGGTGGATTTAGCATTCTACTGGGGTTTGGTTACCGAGCTATCATGGCATCATTTCCTTTTCTGATACCGTCTCTTTATTGGGGAGCTCTAGGTTTTGGACTTTTGTTGATCTTTTTATGGCCAGTAACTATTTTTTTAATTTTTGTGTGGGAATTTTGTATCTTTATCTTCCTGCGAGTTATGCTGAGTCTCATGGATTGTTTTCTTAATGATTTTTACTTTTGCTTTGTTATTTGGTAAAAGGGGCTCAGCTTATTCCTTGTTGGTTATTCTGGTATGAATGTTGTGATGAATTGGTTGTGTGGGTTGAGGTATTCTAGTTTGGTGAGCATGTTTTTTTCTAGTTCCTGTGGCTTAAGGTTGATTATCAAGGCTATTTATAGTCATTATTGGAATGCTTTCTAGATCTCTATGGCCCTTAAAAATGTGCATCTGCAATTTCATATTTTTCTCCAATGGGTTGTATTCCCTTTTAACTGCATTTCCTATTAATTTTGTTATTATTATGTTTCTATTTTTTGTTATTACCTTTTTCCTTACAGGCCACTTTAGTAGGTTTTTGGATATTCTTTCTCATTTTGTACAAGGTCATTTTTTCGTTGAGAAGAATGAGCTGATTGAGTTTTATCTTTTATTCTCCTTTTGGGCTAGTGGTTTTGGCCTTCGTAGAATGTTATTATGTTATCTTGTGCTTCTTCTTAGCAAGGACATCCAGCTCAAAGGTTCTTTTTTATTTTTCTTTGTAGCACTTCTGATCAGTAGCGAGCTGGAGGTCCTTTTAAGGGGGGTGGGGGTCTTTTTAAGGACCTTTTTTTTTTTTTTTTTTTTTTTTTTTTTTTTTTTTAATTAACACATTGGCTTGGTGGTGGGTTTCCCCTAAAAAAAAGGAAGAAGGGCAGCTACCTTCATAAACAAAAATGCTCTAATCGATACCTTTGATTTCAACAGTTGAACGGTGAGGACTTTGACTTGTGACTTCATATCTAACTTGAATAAATGTCGTCAAAGGCATGTGGTCGGGGCTAGGGCAAGATGGGAGAGGTCAAGAAGATTAGAAGCTCCTATGTGGTTTTGGCAACCTAATAGAAGTGGAGGAGGAGGTGGGCTCGGTGGGAGCTTATAGAGGCTTTAATTTGGTCATGAGAGACAAGAAGCGTGTGAGAAGAAATTAGTGAATGAAAGAATCCCAAGCTTCGTCCCTTCGACATTTTAAAAACAAGAGTGGAGATGTGCGAAGGTATGCGAAAATGATGTGTAGAGCTTGATACATGACATCTGAAAAATTAGATTTGCACGATTTTAAAATGCATGAGGAGGGGTAGACATGTACAATAATTTGAGCGTTTTTGTGTATTATGCATACGGTTCAACGAAGAAAATATAGATCCAACATGTAGTGCTGCAGGGGTGTGCTGCCAAGCACAGGGGTATAGTAGCATTGTAGTGCTAGGAACTACCATGAGGATATTTAATTATCTATTTTATAGTAACTCTGGGATCAACATACAACACAACAATGCTGGGCACTAAATTAGATTTTTCATATAAATAATATAAATATCCCTCACCACAAAACCCCACATTCCATTGCTTGCCGAGGAAGGAAATAAAGGAGAAGGAGAAGATAAGGAAGATAATATAAGAGAGAAAAAGTCTTTTAGGGCTTCTTAAACTATCACCCCTATTAAAAAAAATTATTTTGATCATAGTAAACAACATCTAATCTACTTCTATTTTCAATGATTTTAAGTTTGGCATATTTCTCTCACCTAAAAGTGCTAAAAATATGTTATCGCTTATTCTAGTGAACTCTTAATGTGTAATTTTTGATATATAGTAGATGCATTCATTCTAAGTAGAAATATCTAGGTGCAGAATGAGCAGAAGTAAATATACTAAATTTAAAAATGAGATACATGATATGTACATGTTCATTATTCAAAAAATGATAAAATATTATTTTATATTTTCTTTTTCAATTTTAATTTTCTTTTTCAACAATAATCAAACCAAATAAATCTTGATAATCCAATCATAGATTAGTAGGAATATTAAATGTGCAAGAAATTAAAATGTAGGAAAAATAAAATACATAAAGTACAGTAGAATGAGTAAATCATATTTTATAGTGGTTCAGTCAAAACTAGATCTATGTCAACTTCCCGGAGTCCTCCTCTATGATTATTACACTAAACCTTTAGTGACTCTTCTTTAGCCCCCATAGTAAGGAAGATAAGCCCTTACATAATCTCTTCTACCAACCCGGTGTTAAAAAAGTACTAGAATATTTTCACCCTCCTAGTGAGGTAGAGTACCTTAAATCCTTTTTCACCCTCTTGGTAAAGCCAGAGAGCCATTGAATCTCTTTTCTCCCTCTTATTCAAGAAAGAGAACTTTGGAATCCTTTTTCACTCACCTGGTGAAGGAAGAGAACCTGGGCTTTCATCTTTGAAGACTTTCTTCCTAGGGTTACCAAAATACCAACAAAGATATCTAGAGGAATCAAGGCAAAAGCTTGCCTAGAGCAACCCCATGAACCCCCTCATAATACTTCTTCCTCTCACATAACTTCTTCTTCTCCCTCTCCAAGCATTAAGCTCTCTCAATCTCCCTTTAAAAAATTTATCAACAATTAAAAAAAAAAAGAACTTTTCAAGATCTATTCAAATGTTTTAAATACAAGCCTTAAAAAAACCTAAAATTTCAATTTTGTCGCTTCTGATCGTACAACATGATATGCTTAATTTATCCAGTTAGTTATGTTCGATTGAGTACGGGTCCTGTACGATTATTTCAATCTCTTGAAAAGATCATGCAGTATAAGTTCATGATTGTACAGTACGATTAGTTCAATCAAGAAGTATTTTTGTCCAGAACAATATGTGGCGAATAAATATCATCCTTGGAGCAAATCAGATTGTACAATATGATTAAGGATATCATATAGTATGATCTTAAGAATAAATTAATCATGATTTAGTTGCCCAAGTAAGAGATGAAATTAGGCAATATTTATTGATATCATACAAAATGATAGGTATCATATAGTATGATTAGTAATTTTAATATATTGCCTAATTTATTATTGATGGGAGGAAACACATTTTCTACTGATCTTCCTAGATGATGTGAATTGTATAATACAATTAGATCTAATTTAAATTAGCCTTCTTAATTATTCCCTAATGTACTTGATTGTGCAGTACGATATAGATTATACATTATGATCTTTATAGAAATCAAATTATTCTATTTTTCCTCAATGTGTGTGTGCACAGTTACCAAGCTAGCATACACCTATTGCATGACCCATGACTCAAGAAATATAAGAATTAAATAAATGAAAATATAGAGTCTTCACAAAAATATCAAACCTATGATGCCCAATCTTGAGATGAGCTTTTTCACAATGTATGATGTACTTGAATGTTAATGTACATAAAACAAATATCCAATAATAATATCTGGAGAACCAAAATAGAAAACCAATAATGTTAGTTATCATCAAAATCATAGGCTTGGGATCCTTGTTATTATTGCTTCTAACACATAAAGAGACTTTCTTACAACAAATTTAAGCCATTCAAATAATTAAATATAAGACTCTATGAGGAAGAGGGGCAACCACTTAATCATGCATGTGTAACCACATTTTGGATGTGAATTAAGTGACACCTCTTCACTTTACATCCACCACTAGAATATCTACGTAGATTGAAATTGGATGATGATGATGATGATTTAAACATCTAATTAACTTGTTTACAACCACTCATTTCCTAATTCTAATAAGTAACTTAATTAACTTTTAAATTTAAATTCAAAATTATAAATTTTCATTGAATTTAAGCACCTTGTTAAACATCAACTAACCCTTGGGAACCCCATTTAAGACTTTATTGATACTTCAAAATATTTAAAACCCTATTTAACTCTATTTTAGTGTCTCACATGTCTATTTAAATTTTGTCCATTCAAATAGGGCATTTATGCACTAGTACGTGGGCGAGGGAACGGAGGAGGGTGAGTTTTCATAAGCTAGAGAGGATTTGGCTGCTCTTGAGAAGGATTATGAAGAGGTTGGCGCTGAATCTGGGGAGGGTGATGAACCCGAAGAGGGTGATGATTACTGATTAAACTATGTAGTGTTTGGTTGTGAGAGCTCTTTCTGTGTGTGTGGTTTGTGTTAATTTTATTGTTATATTTTTGTGTTTGTCTGGTGGAAATGTTGCTATGTTGTTTGACTAATGCTACTATGAAGACTGCTTGCGTTAAGTTTGCTTTTTTTAAAAAAAAAAAAAAAAAAAACATTCTATCTAAATTAAGTCAACAACATAAAGAACTTTAGTCACCATCTTAGATAATATGAGCCTCCCCACTCCTCCCTTCTTAAAAACTAACATAGCTTCCACATAAAGGAATCATGAATAACAACAAGACCCTATTGAAATACAACCGCTATAGAGAATATCTAAGTTAGAAGAGGGTTAAAAAGGGTTTTGCTACATCAAGATTCTCCTCTCCCTCTCCACATTCTATTACACTTATATTTTTAAATTCAAGTGAAGTGAGAATATGGTGGTTGTAAGTTCTAAGTAATATAAGATCTACCATGGACACTAAAGTATAGTTATCTAAATAAAGTTTCAATTCCTCATACTATGTAATATTGTAATTGTTATTACAAATTCTTCCATGTGCAATAGCCTAGTAGAGCTGTGGCTTATTTCCATAAAAAACATAGTTATTAATGCACACTCTATGGCTCAAACATTTATAAATCGGACACAAAAAATTCTCATTTATGAGAGGAAAGTTTTCATCACCCCAAAGTATACTTACCTACGTGGTGGGTATGGAAGAAAGTGCATTGGTGAAATATATCACCCATCATGTCTTTTTTAACATGCCAACAATATGTCAATAGAACTTTTTCATCACCTCCTAACCCAAGGCACAAACAAATATCTATCAATTAAGTGAAATGTAGAGATTTCAAAAGCAAAATACTATTGAATTTTTTTAATATAATATTACAGGGATGAAATTGAACTAAAACATATTCCAAAACTCAAAAATAGCTAGGTACATAGAATGAAGGAGGAAGTGAAAATATATCTCTATATGATGGGTGAGAAAATAATATTTTCAAACAAGTTTGCTTTCATATGGCACCAATGAAAACTATATGAAACAGTGATTTGGAGTGCCTCTTCAAATGCATTTGAGAAAAATGAACTCGAATAGAGCTAAAAATGATGAGAGACGAGTTTAAGCCAACACTGAAGAAATCTCAGGTCTTTAAACTAATTCAATTAAAATCAAGTCAATTCCTTTCAAAAATAAAAAAAAATTATGCTTATTTTATCAAGCGATAAGTATGTAATTAAGGGCTCATTGGACGCAGTTTTCTAGCTGGTTTTGGTGTAAAAAGAGCGCCAAAATATTTTTTTTTTTATTGTTTGGGTAGTTGATTCTTAAAGCAAAAAATTTAATGGAAATGTCATTTTTCTTAAAGCCGAAAACTATTGGAGCTGGTGGGTTGCCAGCTTCCTCTGGTTTTGGAAAAATTATTAGGTCCAGACTGTAGAGATACATCTGGACTCCAATAAAATATTAACATGTGGAGTGCATACATGAATATTCAATTAAATTTAATTTGTACATTATAAATTAAATGTATCAGCGGAGTTTTAAGCCAAGCGCACCAAAAGCGTAGGCAAAACACAGTCAAAGCATAGTCAAAGCGCAGTAAAAAAACACAAGAAAGGCATAGCCCACATGTTAAATTTTAAGTGAATGTCCGGACCTATATCTAAATCTGACGTCCGGACCTAATAATTTTCCTCGATTTTTAGGGCAAATTATTGGGTTCGGACACCTGACGTGTTCGGAGCCCAATGAAAATGCGTCATATCACTTGCTACTTGGTACTGATCAGTACCAAGCAATATCGAGCTTGGTACTGCTCCCTACCGAGCTCAGTACTGCTCGGTACTTAGTACTTCACAGCGCCGAGCTCAATACTGCGTGAATACCAAACATAAGCTGTGATCTCCGAACCCAATAATCTCCCGGTTTTTAGGGGAGAAATGTCCAAAATGTTCCGGTTGTATTTCCTTTACCGCGGTTTCGCACCAAAGTTCCTCTCTTTAGTATCGAGTGAAATTCCTCCGTTCTTCCCTCTAGAACAAAATCCCTCTGTGGATTCCACCTCAGCCTCGTCCACAGCATCATTTTATTTCTCCTCTCGAGCTCTGAGCATCGATTCGTGTTTCTCCAATCCAATAGCTAGGCTCCGAGCGTCCATTCATTTAGCTGCAGTCGAGATCGATTCACCGGTATACCTCATTCAAGCTTTTAGAATTCCGATCTGCCATCTTTCTGACTGCTGTAGCTGCTGCCATTTTCTTGAATCTTCTTCCTCTCCATCTATCCTACTTGGAGTTGTATTCTTATCTTTGATAGCAGTGTTTTTTTTTAATTGTTTGTTGGTGAACGCCAAGTGAAATTTGTGCTGGAAAAAATACATGGATTCTTTTCAGTTAACAAAACACAGTAACTGAGGATGGAAATTAGTGTGGTGTTTTGTTCGGTTACTTTTTATATGCAGCCTACTTGTACTTAATTGTTTTATCATGAAGTAAAGAACTGCGAGTTTCATATCTCCCTATGATTTGTTCACTTTTGTTTCATAGTGTACTGAACTGATATTTATGCTATTGGCTAAGTTTTACTGAGTGATGGGCAATGCTTTCCCTTCTTTTCTGATCTTTCGCTAAATGGCTACTCTCTTAAAGAATTGTTTGGGAGATGCTCTGGTTAAGTTTGGTATTATTATATGGTGCTCAATGCTAACTTGTCTGCTAGCTATCTTGGCCCCTTATTTGAAATGGATATGGTATTCATTTCTATCCAAGATTCTTTATGGGACTCTCTTTTCCTGCATAAATTTGCCAGTTTTCTCGTACATTGCACTCTGGTGTTTCATTGAATCCTTTTTTGAAAAAAATAAAAAAGGATTTACTAACATTAGTGAGTGCAAAATACAGATAAAAAATTTGCATTAGAAGTGAATGCTGTTTTTTTTTTTTTTTCACATTAGTTGTGTAAATATTGAAGGATGCAATTTGTATGCCGATTTTTTTTTTTTTACTTAAATTGATGGTAAAGCAAAAGGATGGTGGTGCACCTGCAATGCAACATGAGAAATGGAAATTATTTTAACTTTTTGTGACCTCTATATTAAAGAAATAGAGCTTGGAAATAGACATACTACTCACTTTAGTAAGGATGGTTGCAGGAACCTAATAAAAAAAGTTTAAAGAGCAAACAAATAGAACATATGATCGAACACAATTAAAGAATAAAGGAGATCAACTAAAAAAGATTAGATGTTGTGGAAAGACTTGATTCATGACAAGACTGGCTTGGGATAGAATCCATTAAAAAAATCTTTAGATGCTTTTGATGAGTGGTAGGAAGAGAATTTGTAGGTTTATATATTTCACGATTCATTAAAATTTACAATTCCATAGACTTTATAAATTATTAATCTAAATTTGTAATTTTTTGTAAGAAATAGCCGCAGCTAAAAATTTTTTATATAATGGAATTATGCCTGAGTTTGAAGAAAAACTTGATAAGATGTTTGGATGTATAGTAGCAACGGGAAATGATATTTAGGTTCCTAATTATGGAATATTGCCTCCTGAATTAGAGAATGTCAAAGAGATTAATTTTTTGAGGAATTAGACCTAAATGATTAACCTAATAATATCTCTATTAATGCCTCCGAAGATGGTGAATTATATCTTTTATCAGTGTGGGTATTACTCAAAAATCTTACCAAAATGGATCTTCCCATAACAAACGAAAAAGAATCAAAATATCTAGATCATGTGCCAAATAACATATCATCAATCAAGTCACGAATTTTGTAGATGTTGTGCAATCTATTAGGGCTTCCATAAGCACATGTATTGTTGCTCGTAGAAGTTGAAAAATCCTATAAGCATTAGATGAGTTCGCAAGGATCCTATAAATATTTGAGGATGTTGAATTCTATGATTTTGCTATGGATTTTTGCAGGACAAATCTAAAAAAGAGACTTTTATGGGTGTGCTTGCTGAAAGAAAAGTTTTCTAATGCATAATGCGTCTATTCGAGCAACAAGTGAATGTTTTCAACAACAGAGACTATTTGCAGATATTTCTTTATTGGGCTTGAAGTATTAGTTAAGCTAGAAATTGAGATTGTAACCACAATTGAAAAATAATTTCATGATATTCTTCAAAGAAAATTTAAATAATGAGTGTTAAGCCACTACGGGAAAACACGTGAATACCGTCGGATTTTCCGGCGGAAATTTTTGCGCCGGTACGAACGGCGCAGGTAACGGTGGAATATTCCTAAATATTGCGACGAAAAACTTACGACGCATTTGCCGGTGCATAATACGACGGAAACCTTCCGGCATCCCATGTGCCGGTAAATGCGTCGGTAAAACGAGCTCTGAACCGGTTCCGTCGCACGTTACGGCGGAAACATACCGGCGCAAATTACCGACGGATCTTGCACCGGCGTATTTAAACTCAACGACTTATTTCCGTCGCACGTTACGACGGATATTATTTTCGGCGTTTACTCTGCCGGAACGTCCGCCGATGAAAGCCCTATTTTTTCGACACCGAGCCCCTCTAGCCGCTCATTCGTTTCCTTCCGTTCTCTCACCTCGCGTGTTTCGCCCGTCGCCGTCCGTCTCTCGCTGTGGATTGACGTCGCCGACGGTTACCGGAATTCGCCGTCGACGGTCACCGGACTTCGCTGAGCATCCTTTCCTCTCTTTCCTGCTCTCGCGCCGCCGAGGGTCCGCGCCGCCGAGGGTCTCTCTTCGACGACGGAAGGTATTTTGTTTCATTTTTTTTTCCTATTTCGGTTGGATTACATATAGGATCAGCCTTAAGTCCATATCTTTTTTCCTTAGTCATGGATGTTCTCACTAGACATTTGCTAGAGGATGTACTTTGGTGCATGCTTTTTGTTGATGATATTCTTCTTGTTGATAAAACTAGAGAGGGAGTTGAAGGTAAACTTGGATTATGGAGATCAACATTAGAGACTAAAGTTTTTCGATTGAGTAGATCTAAAACGGATTATATGAAGTGCAATTTTAGTAGTAATAGACCTAGTGAGAGGATTGTGACTTTGAGCGATCAAGTCATTAATAAGAGTAACACGTTTTAAATATCTTTGATCTATTATTCAGAGTGATGATGAAATAGATGTTGATATTATCAAAAGAATTCAAGTTGGATGGTTGAAGCCGAATGTTGGCCACTAAAAAAGAAGCATAATACTAAGTTAAATGTGGCAGAGATGAGGATGCTTAGGTGGATGAGTGGCTTGACCCTTAGAGATAGGATGCAAAATGAGCATATACGTGAAAAGGTTGGAGTAGCTCCAGTGGAAGATAAGATTAGAGAAAGTCGCCTTAGATGGTTTGGTCATATGAACATCTATTAATGTCTTTTTAGATATATATATATATATATATAAATCCATTACTTTTTTTATGGTATCGACGTCTTCCTTCCGTCGGCAACTACCGGCGCAAGTTTCGGCGCGATTTTCGCCGCTTATTTCCGGCGATAACTTTGCGCCGCAAACAAAACCGTCGGTTGTCTACGGCGACCTTACGGCGTTTTGTCCGCCGGTAATTACCGGAGGAAAATACGATAGAAACTTACCGGCACATATGGCGTCGAAATTTATCGATTGGAAGTCGTCGGAATTAATCCGATGTTTTACGCCGGTATTGCGTCGGGAAGTGCGCCGAAAAGTTTTCAGGCGCATTAGATTCGTCGGAAAAAATTGATCGACGCGACCAAAACCTGCGTATGAATTTCCGCCGAAACGCGCGCCGGAAACTTATAGTTTAGTTGGATTATCTATGTGTTCCGGCGGATTTAGTCCGCCGGTAATGACGGGTTTTCCTGTAGTGAGCTTCATATTTTAAGGATTGCCTTGAAGCAATTGATGGAACATATGTAGATGCCCGCATCCCTATTGAAGAAAAAGTGGTTTATATTGGAAGGCATCATTCACCAACTCAAAATATTATGGATGTATGGGATTTTAATATGTACTTAATATTTGTAGCAATAGGATGGGTAAATTCAACACATAATGCTTGCAATTTTGAACAAGCTATTTTGGATCTTTAATGTAAATTTCCTATGCTACCGGGAAGTATTTTGTGATATATTAAGCATTTAATTTCAATTTTTTTATTATATCATATTTACATTTTCATCTGTATTTCAAAAGAAAAATTTTACTTTTTTGATGATGACTATCCTCTACGAAGGGGATTTCTCAAACCATATTCGAAATAAAGATAACATCTGCCAAATTTTGCACGAGGTTCTCGTCCACTAAGGAGCCCATGTGAGATGTTCAATAAGACACATTTATCACTTCAAAGTGTAATATGTAGATTTTGTGTAGAAAAAGAAATAGGGGATTGATTCTAAGGGATATGCCAAATTATCCTTTTAAAAAGCAACATTTCATTGTTATTGCTATAATGGCACTTCATAATTATATATGTAGACATTGATCCGGAGTTCGATGAATGTGATTGTTGCGTCCCGGGGTATTCACGACGATATAGAAATATAGAATTTAACGTGCTAACTTTGTGTGAAGATCTGGCACGCACAAAGATAAGAGAGAGGTTGTAGCATTCATATAAGACATCGAGATTTTTACGTGGACAACCCCTGAAAAGGGGGAAAATCCACTAGGCCTAGCCCAGTTTGAATGAAACCTATTTTATTTCCAATCGATTACATTGAGGCCCTTCCTTAGAGGGAAGGCAATGGCTTGATGTATATTATATGAAGTATATGATTGGAATAGAAAGAGTCATTGTTGACTTGTTTGTTTGGTCGGAAGGACTGTAGTTGATGGGCGGCGTAAGTTGGAAGGATTGTAGTCGGCGGGTGACGGAGGTCGAAAGGACTGTTGTCTGACGACAAAGGTCAAAAGGACAACGTTAGGTAGAAGTCCAACAATGGACAAAAATCTAACATCAGATAGATGTCTGGCAAAAATTAGACAACGGGCAGAAGTCCGGTGTTGGGTAGAAATCTAGCGATGAGCGGAGGTCCAGCTTCGGGTAGAAGTCCCACATTAGTCAGCGGCCGGGGAGAACTCAAGCATTAGATGGTATTAGAGCGAAACTCCAGAGTCACTTGGAGATCAGACAAAATTCCGGTGTCACTTGGAGATCGGGCGGAGTTTCGACGTCACTTGAAAGTTGAGCGGAACTCTGACGTCCCGTGGAAGTCGGGAAAAATTCCGACATCCCATGGATGTCGGGAAGAATTTTTGCATCCCGTGGAAGTTAGACAGAATTCTGGCCTCCCGTGGAAGTCGTGCAGAATCCCGGCGGTGGTCGAGAAGGAGTTTCTTCCCTCCCCTTATCTTCTTTTTCTTGCTTGGTTCCGCTCTTAAGAGAAATGAGGGGCCATTTATAGTTTTTTTGAGGATGACATGACCCGTAAATAGCAGGATCAAGGGCAAATGTGGAGTGGTTTGAATGGACGGCCGATATTGAATCCCTTGATTGTGGACCATTTGTTATACATTTGAAGGTAGAAGTCCCACATTAGTCAGCGGCCGGGGAGAACTCAAGCATTAGATGGTATTAGAGCGAAACTCCAGAGTCACTTGGAGATCAGACAAAATTCCAGTGTCACTTGGAGATCGGGCGGAGTTTCGACGTCACTTGAAAGTTGAGCGGAACTCTGACGTCCCGTGGAAGTCGGGAAAAATTCCGACATCCCATGGAAGTCGGGAAGAATTTTTGCGTCCCGTGGAAGTTAGACAGAATTCTGGCCTCCCGTGGAAGTCGTGCAGAATCCCGACGGTGGTCGAGAAGGAGTTTCTTCCCTCCCCTTATCTTCTTTTTCTTGCTTGGTTCCGCTCTTAAGAGAAATGAGGGGCTATTTATAGTTTTTTGAGGATGACATGACCCGTAAATAGAAGGATCAAGGGCAAATGTGGAGTGGTTTGAATGGACGGCCGATATTGAATCCCTTGATTGTGGGCCATTTGTTATACATTTGAAGGTCTTAATGATATCAAAATTTGGCGATCATGGGATCGTTGGATTCTTCTCGTCGAGCTGCTCAATTCGACTATAAGCATGTTATGTTTGGAAACCGTTTAGTAATCCAAATTGTGTTTTGAACCTTCTAATAGCGCTTTGGGTCTTAAATTTGGACCAATTTGGGCTTAGATAGAGAGTAATTTGATATCGTTGGGTTCATATTTCTGAGCGATCAGTTCGACAGTGAGTTTGCTTAAATCGGAGTTCAGATTATCCCAAATTTAATTTTTGAAGTTTCCGGCTTGATTTTGCCTAGAGATTCGTGCCCGATCAAGATAATTTTTTAATGATATATCAGTGATATTAATGAAGGTTTTGTTCATCCAGAGGTATATGAATATAGGGTATGTCAACATGTTGATTAAAACATTCTAATGGATGTCGACCAAGAATTGGTTGATGGAGAGAGCACTAATGAGATCACTAAATTTAGAGATAATATTGCGACGCAATTACAAAATTCTAATAGGTAATAATTATTAATGTTTCTTTATCATTGATATAATTAGTATATTTCTACTAAAATCGATGTAATTCTCGATTTCATTTTATATGAATTTGCTAAATTTCATATTCACTCCACTCCCACTATTTGATGACCAGCACATTCGTCTTCTTGCAATTCCAAGAAAATATTATGTTTAGTATTTCGTAATTTATCATATTAATTTTTAAGGCAATTTATATCCGTACTTAGATGTTAGTGAACTTGCATTATCAGCTACTGATTTGGTTTTAAGATATGTAGGCACTTTTCTGTTATATACATTGTTAATTAAGCATTGAACATAACACAATATTTTGATGAATAAGTTTGACAAAGCTAATTTGATGCATATAATTTCATATAATTTCAAAAAATGCACATAAATTGATTTGAAGTATAATATCTATGTGAAGGGCCTAAAGTTAATTTTCTCCTTTTAACTAATAATAAAAGGGTTTCATTTTTTTTAATTTTTGAAACGACAATTGTAACTTCTATAAAAAAAATAACTAAATAAAACATATTTTTTAGAAAATAACTTTATGAACCATTTTGTGGAAAGCTTAAGTCATTCCAAACAAAGCATACTTTTTTTTTTAAAACGGAAATATATATTAAATAAAAAAGGAGGGGTACAAAAACATAAGATCCCCAACCTGGGATACAAACAGTAAAGACCCAAAACATCCAAACATAGCAAAAAAAAATCAACGAAAGAGGACTCAGGAATGGAGGCTCCTAGCAGCAGCCTAGAAGGCAAGCATGGATTATCCGTAGGTGACAATATACGATCGCAATTTAAAACCAATGCCGCGGCACCTAGGTTGCCAGCCAGCTCAGCCACATAGGGGAAGCAGGGGCCTCCTCATCATCGACAACTAAACCTCCAAAAACCATCGACGAAAACGCACGAGCCAAATCACAAACCCTATTTCTTTTTGCCTTTCATTCTTTGCTTATTACCATGCCCAATGGAAACACCATGTATAATAGTACAGTCCTGCTCGACATCATGCTAATCAGTTTCATCCTCACTGGAAAGGGAAGAAAGTTCGTTGTCTAAAATCAACCAATCATTCTGAATCAAAATAGAATTTTTCGCAGAGATAGCCACATGCTTTTTTAATTCACTAGTAGACATAACCGAAATAGGAATATTAACAAAATTAACATTGCCCTTAACTTGCTTATCCAACACCAACTTAACTAAAGAAGAACCAGCATCCTGAATCACGAGACCCATAGGGGACATGAAAGCACAACAAGGAGACTCTTGAATAGGAGAATCATAAGAACCAGACAGCTCAGCAACAATAGCAGGCACCTTAGCAAAGGCCAAAACGCACAGGGCAGGCACCGAATTCGCACAAGATAAAACAGGTTTCAAATTAACCTCACAATTCAAAGCACTAACATCAGTAACACATAGCCTAGGGGCCTGGGCTACAGACTCAACCACAACTGCAGAATCCACCAGAGCTAAATTAAGATTAGGAATAGCAGGTAAATCCTGAATAACATGGGAAGACACATGTTCAACATGGGATAGAATAGGGCTAGATACAGGCTCGAAAGCATGCACACCCGAATCACAGGCCAAAGAGCGCGTGAAGGGGAAACTACAATATTAATCTCAGCCAATTCAATCGGCCCTACACCCTTAATCGTCTGGCCCAAAGGATTGGTAGAAACTAAATCCACAAAAAACACCAACACCAGCATTTTCCATATAACCCAAAGGCTTCGACGAAGGAACAGAGGGAGAAGAGCGACAATCACCCCGTTTGTGCCCAATGGCCTTACACAGATCACGAAAGGGGGGAAACACCTCCATTTGTACATGCTGAACATAACCCAAATTCTCCGAACCCAACCAAACTTTATCATGATAGAGTTTCGTTATATCCAATTAAACCAGAACACGCGCCAGAGAGGGCCGCAAACCATCAGATGTAGCAAAATTGATTTTTAAAGGGTGGACAAATAAAGAGCCCAAAGTTTGAAGGATCTTGGGAGAGAAAAGATGTGGACGAAGGTTTGGGAATGACACCCAAATGGGGATAACCGAGGATTCCACATCGATATCAAGGGTAGGAGACCATTTAGTGATTTTCATGTAGCAATTGAAAACCAGGTAAGAACGATGGCAAAAAAAACTACTATAATCCATGTCATTAGACAATTTAATCAACACATAAGACGCATCCAATAAGGTAGCTGGAAAGTCAGTCGAAAGCTTAAGGTTAAAGAAAAAATGACGGATATAATCTAAACTAGGGTGGCGGGAAGGAAAAAATCCCACCAATGCAAACTAGAAAGGAGAAGCTAAAGAAGCAATCTCCTCCTCATATATCCAAATAGTAAGTAAACCATGGAAAGAGATCGTTTTGAGAGGAGGAAAAGAAACATCCGACACATTACCAGATAAAACATCTAAAAATGAATGTGACTTCTTAGATCCATATAAATAACCAGGATCCAAGAGCTGAATAGAGACCATTCCAGCCACACGGGCCAAAAGACACAAAAAAGCCTCAACAAAATTAAGAACAAGGAAGAGGGAAACTCTATTGAAACCAAAGGAGCAATCACCTAGAGAGACCCAGCAGGCAAGGCGGGGCGGGAGGCCCACGTGCTAGAAAAATTAACCCTAGCACGAACGCGCCAGAGAAACCCTAGCAGATGAAAAACTGAAATATATTACCTCTAATTTTTCCAAATGAAGCATAAATCTTATGTTGAAAGACTACTATGTTGGATTTATACCAAAAATGATAAATTCTGTAACCCTGAACAAAAGATGCCATTTGACCTTCCAAGTCCCACAATGCAAAATTTAAGCGAAAAGAATAATTTAAAGAAATTTATCGAATAACATATTTTCTATGAGCTTTATCTATCATAAATTGCTCAAAATTAAATATTTTAAAATTTTAATTTGAAGCCAAATTTTTTATGATAAATTTTATTTATTCAAAAATTGCCATTCAATATTTAAAAAAAAGGAACTTCCCCTATTTTTTCTCTATCTACCATTAAACTTTTGATTAAATTTTCTTTTAATTTTATCAAAATAATATCAAAATAATTGCATCTTCTTAAATCATTTTTCATAGTATATAAGTTCCAAGGAAAAATAAACTGTTGCCAAATATTATATATATATATATATATAAAGTAGGCCCTTCTCACCTGTTACCATTTAATGCAAGAAGCAGTGGCAATAGCAAAGGATTTTGCTTCCTCTTTACAATCCATCGCCGAAGCTCGAGCCAGCAGGTTGAGTGGCCCGGCCCATTCAAGAATTTAATGTTGGACTGGTTAATTCTGGCTCATTAATGCCCAGATCAAGCCTTTATGGACCAGCTAATCTTTAATCAAAGTGGGATTTTCGGGGCTAGCTTAGTCAAATTCACATCAACTTAAAATCAAGTTCTTTCTTTCTTAAAGATCACAAAATAGTGATTTATGTTAAACTGATTCTTCAAAATAAGTTTTAAAATTCCAATAAATTTGTTTAATTTTGGCCTTTTTTATTTTAAGTTAAGTAAAGTGGGTGTAAAATTTTTTTAAATGTATGGATTTTTAAAATACTGGTTTGGATTTAAAGTAAAATAAATATAGAATAAAATTATGAAGTATTTAAAATTCACCATCTAGCTCAACTTGATGCATTTAAAAATCGTTAGATTTGTCCAAATTTTAAATAAACTATAAGTTCTTTGTCATATCGTCGCTACACGCCACTTACAGTTCACTTGTCGCCTGCCTCTAATCGCTAATGCAGCCACTTGCCATTGGCCATAGCCACCACCATTGCTATCGACCAATGGTCACTATCATTATCACCATTAAGCTTTATAGTATATTAGTTTTACTTCTAGTAAAAAAAAATAATAATAATATAACAATAATAATAGTTACTGTTGCGTCCTGGAATATTCGAGGCAGTAGAGAAATATATGGTTTAACGTCTTAGCATTATACGAAGATCCAGCACACAAGCAGATAAGATAGAGGGTGAAACATTCATAAGAGACACCAGAGTTTTTACGTGGAAAACCCCTGTTAAGGGGAAAAAAAACCACGGGGCCTGGCCCAGTTTGAATGAATCCACTAATATTTGCAGTCGATTAGAAATGACGCCCTTCCTTTGGAGAAGGTCTTGTATTGATGTAGCAAATATACATCATATATATTGCATTACATGGTAGGAGTTATATATACATGTTTGTTTGGTCGGAAGGATCGTAGTCGGCAGGAGACCGGGGTCAGAAAGACCGTTGTCTGTTGATGGAGGTCGGACGGACCATAGTAGGCGAC
>NW_021318777.1:70911-79831 GCF_001605985.2 Dendrobium catenatum
CCTCATGTGATGTTTTGGTGGAGCACACGGCCTTTGATGATAATCTGGCAAAGATAAGGGCCTCTGGAAATGGTGAGGGCCTCTGGCAATGGTGAGGGCCTCTGGCGAAGGTGAAGACCACTGGTAAAAGTGAGGGCTTCTGGCGAAGGTTAGGGCCTCTAACAAAGGTGAGGGCCTCAGATGAAGACATCAGGCCTGAACGTCGGGCCTTGAGCAGAACATCGGGACTTGAGCAGAATGTCGGGCCTGAACGTCGGGCCTGAATGTCGGGCCTTGAGGTGGTAGTCCGGCGAGGCTCCGGCGGTGGTCCGGCGAGGCTCCGGTGGTTTGGTATCTCAAATTGCGGTTTGAACCTTCCAACAGCGCTTCGGGTCCATGATTCGGACCCATTTGGGCTCAGATCGAGTTGAATTTGGTGTCGTTGGGTTCGCATTTCTGAGACGCTCAGTTCGACTATAAGTTTGCTGAAATCGGAGTTCGGATGGTCTCCGAATTAATTTTTTAAGTTTCCAACTTGATTTTGCATCGAGATTCGTGCCGGATTAAGATAATTTTTTGGACGACATATCAGTTACATATATCTATTTTATAGTTATTAAATAATATAAAATATTTTAAATATGTTATATACATTTAATTTTAATTTGTATTTCTTTTCAACAAATCATACGGCTCCTTATTATACTTTTCATTAACTATATTTTTTTACTCCCAACATTAACGCACAAATAATTAAATTGATTTGGAATCAAACAGAGTCTAAATACAACCCTTGATCTAATATGGTACGTGAATATTTTAATAAGCACGTGCAGCGTGCTGATTATTTTAGTATGGACTGAGCCAATATTAATTCATATTTATGAGATCAAATAAATAAAGAATGAATTTACCAAAATAAATAAATGAATAAATAATGTCTGCAAAAACCAACATGCATTTTCTTGTCCATGTGCCGGCGAGCAAGTGGCGATAAATCACATCAGAAGTTCAACACTCCTAAGGAATCGAGAAAAGGAAAGAAAAGAAGGCAATCCACCTTATAATTCACGTTGAGATTCGTGCGATGATGCAGTGCAGTGTGGTTGGTTACAATTGCATACCATGGTATTCCTACAAATGAGGAGCACCGACAGCTCTCTCTCTCTCTCTCTCTGTCTTGATGAGTAGAATGGATATGAAGGTCCCATAGCGTGTTCGGGATTCGTCGCATTCCTTTCTAAATCTTAAAAAATCAAACTTGATGGAGAGTTTTGTAAAAAAAAAAAAGGAAAAATAGGGCACATGGAAAATGCTACAAAAACATTAGAAAAAAAAACAAGCAAGAAAATTAGAAGACAAAAAAAAAAAGTCACAAATCAATATATTGCAAGAATATATATATAAATTTGCCACAACTCAAGATAAGCTGGTATATTTCCCCCACCCAGAAAAAAAAAAGGAGAGGGACATGCTTAGAAATGGTAGCTAACTCTTTTTTTTTTTTTTTAAATATCCAACTTTTTCTCGCACATGTGTTGGACTAATACAAGATAGCTTAGCCAAATCGAAGTGGCTCGTCAGGTTCTTTATAAATTTAGCTCAAACATGTAATGGTTCTTTCAACTTACAAGGGGTTTGCATCAACCAAATCAACAACTCCATCCAAGCGAGGCAACAACCATGTACTACAAGTTTGCGAAACCGCACAATGAATCCGTAACTCCTCAATGCCTAAAAGAGAAATTTACCCTACTTTTCTTTTAAACATCTATTAATTCTCAATTCAATTTTTCATTTCAACAAAGCCATCTAATAATAAAAATATATATATAATACACATCCATAATAAGCATATATAATTTTTTTTTCAAAATACCTAAATAACAATAGTTTAAAATACAATAATCATAACAATGGAGTTAAATACATTCTAAACTTTCAAACATATACCTTACAAAATCAGATTACCTACTTTTATCAGACTCTATCTACTCAGTGGGACATTGCCTTTGCCTGAATTATTTTAAATGATACCATGAGTAAAACTCCGTAGGCTAACCCTTTTTCCCCACATCAAAATTCTATTCACAATTCATAATTGAAATAAACAAAATAATAGAATTAATGTTTTCTCTACAGTTTTGACGTACTAGATTACAAATGAATATAAATGTAGAAATGTATATGTTTTAATACACACTTATAACTCACATTTATCACCTCCCACCTGCTTCAGGAAGGTGCAAAGCAAATTATATTTAAAAAATTAATCATTATAGAGCCAGAGCAGAACGAAGTGGTCTGGAATAGAGATACATTTGCTTTAGGCCCAAGCATAGAATTCAAAGTACACTTTCATTTTCATAACAAAGCTTCATAATGATATGCAGGACATGATGATGATAATATAATACAACTATGAAATTTAAAGCACGTGCACATTAATTTCTAGGTTTAATACAAGAAGTCCCAATTTTTTATGTCGAGTTAAAGTTCTCAAAATTTTATCAATTTCATTGAGAAAATGTAGACAAAAAAATTAGTAAACTTTGCCAACTATACTTTGGTTCAAAAATAACACAATTCTCCAAAAATTTTAGAAATTTATATAGTGGAAATGAACTAGTGAAATTTTCAATTCTAATAAGCAAATTGTCCAGAACAGAAAGGGTAATGATTTACTAAAAGTTATATGGTGAAATATTTTCTAAACATAAGAAAAACAAATTAGTAAGTATATATTTCCATAAACATTTTGGATTTGAAATAAAAAATGGAGCATGGGTTTCTTACCTCAAGCCTTATAATTTTTCCAACTAGCTAAATAGAATATTTTGAAAATTTGGTTTTTAAAATACCTCCTCTCGTTTCTCTCTCCTCTTCCCTTCCTTTTCTTCCCTTCTCTGGCAAGATAACTGAGAGATGCAAATTTATTTTATCAAATGAATTTTGATATTTTTCATATTTAAAATTTACTAACTTAATCTAGCACCACAATGCTCACCTCTGCAGCACCGCTATGCTCCTAAAGAATCTTCCAAATTCTACCAGAATATTCTACCCTTAAATTTGTCTCCACGGTGGCACTTTTTGGCTCTATAGTGCACACCAAATTCATATTTTTTTTATGTATTTTCTGAGAGCTCAATATCGTAGAGTTACCAACCCTAGCATTGCACCGCTTATAGAGTAAATTTTCTCACTTATATTTTCACTTCACCATCCCAAAACCTGGTTAATTACAACCCCATTAAATATTATAAGGCTTATAGTTATAAATCAAATTAACATTAACAATCATTAATGGACATTTAACTTAATTTCTAATGACGGTATTATAGAACCTACATCCATGATCTTAAGTAAGCAACCTTGAAGTCCTCACACATTGAGATGGAGGCTTGATTAGTGATTGTTCATGTACATTCTTCATTTATATTATAAATATTTAGCTATACAATTTAGATAATTTTCCTCATGTATTATAATACATTTTTTTTAAAATTTTTTATAAGGCTCTTCCTAGAGTACCCTAAAGTCCAACAAATATTGGGTCCAAAGTCCATTTTTATGGGGAATCTAAACATATAGTATTATTTAGGTTTTTCATATAAGGGGCTTCTCTCTCTAACCTAGCAAATTTTTTTCACTCTTTTTTTATCTTTCCATTATTTTCATCTTTGTAGCCCTCGCTTGTATTATGAGTAAGGTTCAAGTATCTTCTACATATAAATTTGGATCCAAAATTTTAAAGGTACAGTAAGTGTGGATTGATGTCAATAACCATAAGTCATATTGGATAAAAATATAGAAGATATAAACAACATAGTAAAGACATCATTTCTAATGGATAACTTGCATATTTTTTTCCTAATTTATTAACTAAAGCTACTAATATTATCAAAGAAAATAAGAAGGTGAAAAACATAAATACCTCACTATTCATGCAATATTTACATAGTAATCCATAAGTTAAAAATAACTTATACAATATCATATTAAATCTAAACATCTCATCCCTAAAATACATCATGACCACAAAAAGAATCAATTGGAATAGAAAGAAATCTAAACATGCCTCCCAGATCGACCTCACTCCACTAGTTTCATATCCTTACCTAAAAATATGTAATGAGCACAAAAGCCTAGCAAGTTAACAAAATTTATAATTAAAATCTGAATCTCATCGATCATGTCTCATCAATCTTATCAGTCATTGGTCATAAGTATCCAGTCATCAGTTATCTCATCACTAATCAATTTTATTTGTCATAAATCTTATTTATTAATGATCTTATTAGTCATCAATATCATCAATAATTAGTCTTATAGGTCTTTGGCTTGTCAATCATCAGTCTTATCTATTATTTATCTTATTTATTAATGATCATATCAGTCATCTAGTGTATCCATCATCAATCTTATTAACCATTATTGGCCTTGTTTTCATCCAGACTTGGGTGAAGTGGGGTTGACTTGGTCAAATTGACCAAGCCAGACCCCAAGACCTCTTTTATTGGGTTCAGTGGATCAAACCAAGTATGTGGAGCTCATACCCAGGCCCTAGGTCAATATGGTTGACCAGATCAACCTAGGTTGACCAGATCAACCTAGGTTGACCTAACTAGCTCATATTGCCCCAATTAAAATTCCAATCAATTCCATACAATTCTTGGCTCATTCTCTCACCTATTTGGGTCTATTTGACCATGTTGATTGAGTCAACTCTTGGCTTGGTCAACCTAAGCCTCACATGGTCAAATTTGACCTATTTAGGTCAAATATTTCCCATTTAATGCATTTAAAGCTTTCCAAACCATCCCTTGACCCAAACGACGGCCAAGGGAATGATTTCCCTCATAATTAACCCTAGGATTTATCTAAGCCATCCATCTTGAGCTTAAGCCTATAATTAGAAATGTTAGGGTTATATAGAGGGGACTTTTTTTGCATTATCTCTTTCTCAAAGCTCCCTCAACCCAATTTTTTGTGTTTATGAGCTCCTATTCCTTTTGCCCACCTTTCACAAGCCAAGTTCACTGTCAACACCCCACCGACGGTGACATCTCTAGCGAACTAAAGTCCCAAACCTATTCTTCAGCTCAATCCGTAGGTTGTTAAGCTTAGAGTTCAATAGGAGAATCATTTGTGGATAATCTACAGGCTCAATAAAACTCAAATCTCGAAGATCAAATGGTGAGATTTTTTAAAAATGCTAGCCCTAAGTCATTGCACATATACTTAAATAGCATTTTCATAAGCACTTTTTACACCATAACATAAACCCCCATTAATTCTATTCATGAGTATAATCTATGTTTAAAATTTTGTGTGATTTGGTTGCTTGAATCGAGAGAACAAACATTTTCTTTTATTTCTAGGGTTTAGGCTAACATGCATGAACTCAACTCTTTCTGGACCATTGATCTTTTGATTAATGGTTTAGATTAAATTATTTAATCATTGAATTAGCCCCTGCAATTTGCTCCTCCATTCTTTTTATCATTTGGCTCAATCAGAGCCATCCATATCAAATGATGGAAGATCATACAACAGTGATATCGAGCTGACATAGATAAGCGAATGCTGCGTGGGGACCATCCCTGTTGTAATTATGTGTCAATGATTATGCGGTGGCACAATAATTATCAACGATTGGTCTACTGCCACATGGTTTGAATGAGCCAATCAGAAGATTCCACTTGGCCAACACCTCTAATTAAGCTTTAAATTAGGTTTTAATTAAATCTTAATTCTATTTTATTTAATGAAATAAAAAAAAAATCATTTAAAAAATATTTTAAATAAAAAATTACATATTATATATCAAAAGTTTTAGAAAATTATCCTCTTTAATTTAAAAATAAAATTTGTCTAAAATATTAAATATAATTTAAATTATCTTACTTATTAAATACTTTATATTTTTAAGTTAACAATTAATTATATATAACTAAAATAGTTAATAAAATTTAAAATTTTATTTTTAAGTATATTTTAATTTTTAAGATAACAATTTCAAACATAGGGTTATGCATGTGAACAAAATTCATGTGGGAGTATTAATGAATTATTGGACTCCATTCATTCTCTAATCACATCGTTAATCCTATGTATACTATTACTTAATCATCTTTTGCATGTGTAGGATGCACGAACATTTAGTCTAAGCTCTCATAGTTCTAATGACATGGTGTGCTATGATTTGTTGCATTTTCCTTTATATTACCCGAAGGGTTAGTCATTAACACTTGATTTAAACTTATTTAACCTAGCAACACCCTAAGGGTAATAATTAAGGACTAGCCTAGCAAACTTAAAGAAATTCTATGAGCTAAGATACACCTCTGATTAACATCGAACTCAAAACATTTTGTTGCCAATCTATTTTCATGGATTATAATTTTGATGATAGCGAATACTCTTATTTCTCTACGACTGCCTTGCCTACTAACATTTTAGATCCACAAGATCAGACGGTAATTGAAACCAGCTCAAGATTGGGTAGACTAAGCCTGAGTCATTTTATATACTTTTTCCTTTTCTTAAGTCTATTATAAAAGGCGTGGCTCCTAATGCTAAGTAACCTTGCACACACAGACCTTGGGAGAATTTCTGACTATTTATCAGAGTTTACTATTTTGGTAACATTGTCTGGGATGATATTTATATTGGCTTGGAAGATTAGTTCAAAAATAAAAAACCTAATCAGGGCATCATGGTTAAGGAAGTCATCATTAAGCCGATCGGCCTGGATGATATTATATCGGCCGGGATGATAGGCTCAAATCAGAAAGAATCAACCGCCAGATCTATTTAGGCATTAGTTATTTTTAGACATCGTCCATGACATCGGCCTGGACGATGCAGCACAATTATGCCCAAATTGATCAGGTGATTAAGGAAAGTAATTAAGACTGATTGTATGATCACATCGGCAAGGCCGATCACAGGATTGGCCGAGATGATGGTGTGGATGATTAATATCAGCCAGCTTCTATTCAGGGTGATGTTCAGGATAATTTTCCTTGAATTTGAACTAATCATCCAGTATAATATACTATCGGCCTGGATGATATGACCAAAAATTATCTAATCATCCCAAATTGACTGAGCTGATTGAGCGAAATTTATGCTGATCGGCCAAGCAGATACCCCTATCGGCTTGGACGATAAAGTCGGTTTGTATAAAATAAGAGCTATTTTGAAGCTCTTCTATTTAAGATCTCTTATTCTACCTTAGAGGTAATTTTTTGCTGCTGTATTGACATGAGAAAACCTTGAGGAGAGGGAGAGAGAGAGAGAGGGAGCAGAGAGAGGATTTTGTGTGGGGGAGCATATGAGGGAGTTTCACAAGGGTTGTGTTGCAAATCTATTTTCATGACTTATGTTTTGATGATTGACAAACACCATTGATTCTCTTGGACTACCTGTTACTTCTAACTTTTCAGGAATCGAAGATCGGACGAACAAACGAAGCCAGTTCAAGATTGCGTAGGTTAGGGTTGAGTCAGTCTGTACTTTGCTTTTTCTCTTCTTGAGTCAATTTGTAATATTCAAAGGGACTAATGCTAAGTAACCCTACACACACACACTTGAGAGACTTAAAATTTCTGTTTTTACTCAAATCGGCCAGGACGATATTTACATCGTCCAGGACATCATCCAGGACGATCGGGCTTAAAACAGAAAATATAATCATGGATTCTTAATTAAGGCAGCTGTCATTAGCCAATCGGCCTGGACGATACGTGTAACGGCCAGGACGATAAGCTCAAAATAGAAAGAAATTGCTGCCATAAACAATTAAAGTATTCTGTAATTTTTGATAATCGGCCAGGACGATCTTGGATCGGCCTGAACGATATTCACAATTATGCCTTAATTAATCAGATAAATCAAGGAAGTAATTAATGATGATTGATACGATCATATCGTCCTGGACGATCGCAGGATCAGTCAGGACGATCTATTCAAAAACCTTAGTTACTTCTGGACGATAAATATCATACAACACATATTCAGGGCGATGTGCTGGACGATCGGGATCGGACAGCTTGAATTCAGGGCGATGCTCTGGACGATTTTCCTCTGATTTGAACTGATCAGCCTAGAAGATTGTGAGATCGTTCTGGACGATCAAGCCAATTTTTAATCGTCCAGTTTACATTCAGGGCGATGCTCTGGCCGTTCTTTTGAGATTTGTACTGATCGGCCAGGACGATTTCTATATCATCCTGGACGATATAGTCGGCAACTTGTAATTAATGAGCTCCTTTGAAGCTCTTCTATTTAAGAGCTCATGTTCAACATTTTTGAACATCTTTTGCTGCTGCCTTGACCTGAGAAGACCTTGAGGAGAGAGAGAGAGAGAGAGAGAGAGAGAGAGAGAGATAGAGGATCTTGTGAGGGGATTCAGAAGGGTTGCTTCAAGGATCGCTCTGCTTCTTCGTCGTCTAGAGTTTCTCTTCCGTGGAAGGGTCGGTAGAGGTAAGGATTCAGCAACTGATAGTAGTTCTCTGCCAGCTTCAAGAGGAAGCAAAAGGAGATAGGTTCTTTGCCTTACCGGGGTGACAAAAAGAGGTTCTTTTTAAAGGCTTCTCCGCCTAGCTATGGGGGCTAAAGGAGAGTCACGATTGTAGTACAATACTCGGAGGGCGCCTCTGGGGAGTGGACGTAGGTCGAGTTGAACGAACCACTAAAAATTTTTGTGTTCTTGTTTCTTGCTTCAGCACTTTAATTTCCGCACTTATTTTTCTCGTGGTGTGATTTAGGTTTATGTGTTTTTACTTCTTTGTGAAAAGAATTTTTAAAATACCAATTCACCCCCCTCTTAGTTAGCTTGGGCCAGTTCTATAGAGCTTAACATCCCTAACGAACTTTTAAGTGGTATCAGAGCTTCTTTCATAAAATAAGTTTTTAAAAGCTTTTGAATCTG
>NW_021318777.1:79982-84093 GCF_001605985.2 Dendrobium catenatum
TAAGAAAAATTGGATGACATCTACTTTTAATCCTAAGCTAGAACCTAGGAAGAGGCATTATAACTCAAACCATTTAAGAAATCCTTTTCCTGGAGTTAGATGTTTTTCTTGTGGCATGCTAGGACACATCTCACACACTTGCACCGTTCACTATAGTACACATTGGGTGTGGAGACCAAAGGTACATGATTCACAGCATACCACACATGCATTGTATTCTACTTTTCGTAAGAAGGGAGCTAAACCAGTTTGGGTTGCTAAATCTGACTGTTGTTGAGTTTTGCAGGTGTGCTCTCACCAAAGACCTTGTGGGAGCATAGGATAATTGGACATATGGAGGCTTGCAGCTCATAATTGCTTAAACTTGCTGCTTCATAATTTCTTGAAATGTTTTTTAATTTGTTTTGTGTTATTTTTTCTTTTTTGTTGTAGCTTTTTTTTATTTTAGATTATTTTATTTTCGTTTTGCTTTTATTATTGATTTTCTATATGATTATTTTTTTAAAAAGCTTTTAGATTTTGGAGATTTAAGACCATTGATAATCATATCTAAATCGGTCAAAGGGAGAAACACCGTTGATGGTTTTCCTCCCTCTAACCTCTTTTAGTGACATAATTTTCTTTTCTAGACAAAAGTCTATGTCATATTGACAACTAGTTTTTGAAACTAAGATTCTTTTTATGTTGCTACAATAATCTATCTTGTGCATAATATTCAAAGTTCTTATATATCTTTCAAATTAATTGAAATCTTGCCATAAGATTTATCACATGATTATGATTTTGTTTTGTGACTTGTTCTTCCCTATGTTAGAGAGAGAGCTCCTATTCTCTAATATTTGGAGGATATACTCCCAACTAAGATTCTTTTTAAGGGTTTTTTTAAAGAGAATTTAGCTTGAAAGAATTAAGAGGGGAAGTGGAAAAGATGCAAATTTGAAATGAAAAATATATATATATACACAAATATGTATCTAAAATCAAGATGCTCAAAGAGCCAAATCAAAGATACAAGAGGCACAAAATGAGCCCACTAAATACAAGCTATTATCTCTTTTCTGAACTCTTAAAACTTAGAGAACTCATCGGTTATTTGATACTTTCAAAGGCCTGATTTCAAATTCCATGATTGAGACAAATTACTTTGGTATATTATTTATAAGATATTTTCTTTGTAACCAAGTTTTGATTGAATCTTCTTTTTACCCAGTAAAGTTTTTTTGAGTTAGACCTTTTGTTTTTAAAAAGGACGATTATTGCCCTGAAAGAAGGTCGAGCTAGGGATTAACAAGATCAGATATTCTACCTTTTTTCATATTTTGACTTGTTAACTCTTTGATCTTTTGAATCTCTAAAATTTAATGTTTTGAGAAATTTGTCATATGGATTTTTTGCTAAAAAAAAATTAAAACCAAAAACAAGAAAATTTTTCCTTTCCTTCATTTTTTTTTTGTTTTTAGCCTTTTTGGTTGTTGTTTCTAGCTTTGAATTGTGAGTCATTTTTTTTGGCGTCTTTGATCATCAACAACTTTTTCTTGGATTCAAATTTCTTGTCACATCGTCCTGGCCGATTCTTATATCATCCTGGACGATAGAACAAATTCTCTTCAAAATTTCATCTGGTGAACTTTTCTGTGCTTGTTGAAACTCTTCGTCCTGTACGATAATTTATCGTCCAGGACGATCTGATCGAACTCTTTTGCAATCATGATGATAGTCTTGGCCGATAACATATTTCGTCCTGGCTGATGCATTTTATGGTCATCGTCCTGGACGATCCACATGTCAGCACGTTTAAATCCTTAAAATCGGTCCCGGACGATCCATTATTGGACAATCATCCTGGCCGATCCACTGTTCATCCTGGACGATACACGTGGCACAGATTTAAAGCGTTTTAACTTCGGCCGGTACGATCAATTATTGAGCATCGTCCTAGACGATACACCTAATCGGCCGGGACGATCTGCTTTTTCAATGGTCGTCCGGCTTGACTCCTTGGGACGATCGCCTGTGTCTAATCGTCCTGGCCGATATCTGATTGGCCCGGCCGATCGGACCACTTTTTTATCCAATCGGCCTGTACGCAATTATTATACCATATCATCCTGGATGGTTCTGCGATCGGCCTGGACGATATGGCCGTTTCTATAAATTCAGGCCATTCCAGCCATTTTTTTCACCTCACACCTCTTCTTCTCTTGTGTTTTCTTGCTAATTCCTTACTATGGCTGGTGGGAAACGAGTTTGACAGACTTCTGAAAGTTCCTCGAGGGCCACTCTAGACCCTCGATTCAGGGAGGCAGAGAATCAGGCAGCTTACCATCGCTACAAAGAATGTGGCATTACCCTTTCCAGAACAATCAATCCTGCCCACCTTTCATATCTGGTAATGGATCTTTTTGCTCACACTTCTCTTTGTTTCATTCTTACTCTCGCTGTCCCTTTTTCTTCAGAACTTATGCTAGAATTTTATGCAAATCTTCGCATAAATTCTACTTTCACAGCCCTGACCTCCTATGTGAATCGACGCCCGGTCGAGATCACATATCAGGACTGTGCTGAACTTTTATAGCTATCCACCACCGGGGATAAGCTGCACATAATCATTTCATATCCTGATTTTGACTGGTCCACGGCAAACCATTTTTTTCGCCAAACTAACACACCCTTTCATGTTAGAGAGACTAGCTCTTTAGTCAAAGATGCTAGGACAATTCAGCATGTCCTTCGCACCTCCATTATTCCAAAAGTTGGGGACCGAATCTACATCACTCCTCTGCTTTCTTTGACTACCTTTTTCATCATGGCCCGGAGAGAATTTAATGCTATTGATCTACTCTTTCGATACATTGATCATTTAACAACTATTCGTGATCCAAGCTATAGGAGGAAACCCAACCTTGCTTTAGGACATCTCATAGCCTATATTCTTGAAACCATATACAATCTTCAATATCCTGCTCGTCACGACCTTCAGCCTCCTTGCTACTCAAACAACTCTTTCAATATCCTTCACAGTACTCGTCTCCACCCAAGGAATGGGGAACCTCGGGGGGCTGAGGAGGAGGAGGCTCCCGATCATGCTCCCGTTCCTAATCCTGTTCCTCTCTACCTGCACTCACCGTTTGATTAGTTAATAGAGAGATTTGATCGTTGGGAGATCTGTTTCGATGCTTACGTTGCTGTATAGGAGAAATAACATTCTGAGGACATTGCCCGCTACGAGCAGTATCGCACAGAGGACATAGCCCGTTTTGACAGCTACATTACTCACCAATAGTAGCAGCATGACCAGGACATCGCCGGGTTCAATGCTCAGTTTACTACGCTAGCTAACTACTTTCAGCAGCCACCTCCACCACCTCCATCTGATGATCAGGGTCCCTCATTTTTCTAGTTTTTGTTTTCTATTTTCTGTAGTTTTGTCTTGTAGTTTCTGTTGTATTTTTTCCTTTTTATTTTTGTGTGTCTAGGACCCTCTTTTTGTGATGACAAAAGGGGGAGTAGGATGTGGTAGGAAAAGTTAATGCTTGTAACTTTGAAATTTTAATGAACTACTATTTTTATTGAGATTTTTCTACTTGTGTTTGTCATCATAAAAAAGGAGGAGATTGTTGCAAATTTATTTTCATGACTTATGTTTTGATGATTGATAAACACCATTGATTCTCTTGGACTGCCTGTTACTTCTAACTTTTCAGGAATCGAAGATCGGACGAACAAACGAAGTTAGTTTAAGATTGCGTAGGTTAGGGTTGAGTCAGTCTGTACTTTGCTTTTTTTTCTTCTTGAGTCAATTTGTAATGTTCAAAGAGACTGATGCTAAGTAACCATACACACACAACTTGAGAGAAATAGAATTTCTATTTTTACTCAAATCGGTCAGGACGATATTTACATCGTCCAGGATGATCGGGCTTAAAATAGAAAATCTAATTATGGGTTCTTAATTAAGGCAGCCGTCATCAGCCAATCAGCCTGGATGATATGTGTATCAGCCAGGACGATAAGCTCAAAATAGAAAGAAATTGCCGCCATAGACAATTAAGGTATTATGTATTTTTTAATAATCGGTCAGGACGATCATTGATCGGCCTAGACGATATTC
>NW_021318777.1:84193-91274 GCF_001605985.2 Dendrobium catenatum
TGCTCTGGTTCTCTGCCGACACTTGGAGAGTGTGAACATCCGAAGGGTTCTCTGCCCACACTTGGAGAGTGTGAACAGACGAGGGTTCTCTGCCCACACTTGGAGAGTGTGAAAGGACGAAGGTTCTCTGCCTACACTTGGAGGGTGTGAAAGGACGAAGGTTCTCTGCCTACACTTGGAGGGTGTGAAAGGACGAAGGTTCTCTGCCTACACTTGGAGAGTGTGAACAGCCGTAGGGTTCTCTGCCCACACTAGGAGAGTGTGAAAGGACGACGGTTCTCTGCCGCACCGGGTAGTGGTGAAAAGAGTGTTTTGTACAGGCTTCTCCGCCTTGTTGTGGGTGCTAAAGGAGAGTCACTTTGTGGTATTAGTGCAATACTCAGAGGGTGCCTCTGAGGAGTGGATGTAGGTCTGGTTATAGACCGAACCACTATAAATCTGGTGTCATTTACTTTATTGCTTTTACGTTTCCGCATTTTAAATTTCAGTTTTAACAACTCTGTGGTTGAAAAACATTTTTCTACAAACTTTAAAAGAAAATTTTATTTCGGTTCAACTTTATTATTAAGAGGGTTTAAAATTTTTAAAACTACCAATTCACCCCCCTCTTGGTAGCCGTGGGACACTTACTTAGGCTTAACAACCTAATTACTAGACTCAACAGTTGAGAGATGTCTTCTTCAGCAATCGATCAAGGTTCTCTACCTGCTTCAGGAGGAAGCAAAAGGAGTTGGGTTCTCTTCCTCGTCGGGGTCGGCAGAAAGGAGTTTTTATTAGTGCTTCTCCGCCTTGTTGTGGGAGCAAAAGGAGAGTCACGATGTTTAGTGAAATACCCAGAGGGCGCTCAAGGGAGTGGACATAGGCCGAGTTGAATGAACCACTATAAATTTCTTTGTCCTTTTACTATTGCTTTCCACATTTATTCCTCCGCACTTTGATTTTCATTATGGTGATTTTGGTTTGAGTTTTGTGATTATGTTTTGATCAAAATAATTATTTAAATACAAATTCACCCCCTCTTGGTTAGCCTCAGGACTAGTTCATAAGGGCTTAACATTCCTAACGAACTTTCAAGTGGTATCAGAGCGGGATTCTTAAAATAAGTTTTAGAAAGCTTTTGAATTTTGATCCATGGCTAATTTTGGTAATCGTAATACTGCAAAAGGGTACTCCATTACCCCAATACCTTTGTTTGATAATATTCCATTTGATTTTTGAAAAACTCACATGTCTACATTTTACAATCTATTGACTATTGCATGTGGATGCTTGTTAAGGATGGTTATAGACCTCCAACTGGCAAACTTAATGGCATTACTGTTCCACTTCCTTTTACTGAATGGACTCTCGATGATAGAGATTTAGTATAACTTAATGCAAAATATTTGAATTATTTTTTCTGTGCTTTAAAATCTGAAGATTACATGCGTATTTCAACTTGTACAACTAGTAAAGAGATTTGGGATAAATTGTGTATTACTTATGAAGGAACTAAAGAAGTCAAGCAATCTCAATTAAATATTGTATTGCATGATTATGAACTTTTTGGTATGAAACCATCTAATTCAAATTCTGAAATGTATACAAGGTTTACTCAAATTGTAACTTCTTTGCATGCCTTAGAAAGAGAACTCACTAACTATAAAAAGGTGAATAAAATTTTGAGATGCTTGCCTTCCTCTTTTGATGCTAAAATCACTATAATTACTGAATCTAAATATTTGAATACTTATTCGATTGATAACTTACTTGGCTCACTCATTACTTATGAGCAAGGGGTGAATCAAAGAAATCTTGATGCAGCTGAGAAAAATGAAAGAGAAAACTATGGCACTGAAGGCTAATAACACGGACACTGAATCGTCTGGGTTTGAAAGTGATGATGTTGCCTTAATCACAAGATAATTTAAAAGCTTTCTAAGGAAGAAGAAAATGTACCTTCAAAAGTGGAATAAATATAAGTGAAACAAAAAATTTAAGAATTCTAATTATATGATTTATTTTTAATGTAGTAAGCTAGGATATATTAAAGCTGATTACCCTATACTTAAGTCTCACCCAAGCAAGGAAAAGGGTGAGGAGAAACCCATGTCCAAGAAGGAAAAGAAGAGATTCCAAAAGGCATTCTAGGTGGATTCTACATTAGACTCCTCTGAGACTGAACCTGAAGATGAGACAACAAACTTATGCTTAATGGTAGATGATAATCTTGGTCATGGTGACCAAGAAGAGATATGTAAACTAACTTATGAGCAACTACTTGGAGTTTTAGAACAAATTCATGTATCATACATGAAACTTAAGAAAACACATGCCAACTTGAAATTGGATTTTTTAAATTTATAAAAAGAGCATGAAATTCTTCTTAAAGATCACTCTATAATTGATAGTAATCACATGTCTTTACTTGATGAGTTTGATGCATTAAACAAAAACCATGTTGAATTATCTGACACACATGATTCCTTAAAATCATCTCATGCTGAGTTGAAAAAGGAGTTTAAAAAGTTAGAAAATCTAAAAACTTTTGAAAATAAAAAACCATCATTACATGCATTACATAAAAAGAAGCATCACCACATGAGTAGATTAGTGCATCCTTTTCCCAGAGTTAGATCTTTTTCATGTGGCATGCTAGGACACATAGCACACACTTGCATCATTCACCATAGTTCACATTGGGTCTAGAGACCCAAGTTACATGATTCACAATATGCATTGCATTCTACTTTCTATAAGAAAGAACCCAAACATGTTTGGGTTTCTAAATCTGACATTTGATAATTTTATAGGAAAGCTCTCACAAAAGGCCTCGTGACAGCATGTGGTACCCATATAGCAGATGCTCTCGACATATGACTGGCGATGCCAATCAATTCATTTTGTTGAAGACCAGGACAGGAAGTAAGGTTACTCTTAGAGACAACACCACCAGAAAGGTTGTAGGCTCAGGTATAATTAGAAATTCCAAGAATATTCTGATTGAAAATATTTTGCTTGTAGATGGACTGAAACACAACTTGCTCAGCATCAGTCAACTTTATGATAAGGGCTTCATCATAATTTTTTTGGCAAATTCATTAATTATCACCTTAAATAATAATACTATTTTATAGGAAAAGTGGATCAACAACATTTATATGCTTGATTTAAATAATATTGAATGTGCTGCTTCATTTTGCTTAAAAACTGCTTTTGATGATTCATAGTTGTGCCATAGGAGATTATGTCATTCTAGTATGAAAACCCTGTTGCAAATCTGTTTTCATGGATTATGTTTTGATGATTAGCAAATACTCTTGTTTCTCTATGACTGCCTTTTCTACTGACATTTCAAGGCCACAAAATCAATCGAAAATTGGAACAAGCTCAAGATTGGGTAGACTAGGTCTGAGTCAGTCTGTAATTTTCTTTTTCCCTTTCTTGAGTCAATTGTAACCATTGAAATGTTCTGATGTTAAGTAACCCTACACACACACTTGAGTGATTTTTCTATCTGATTTAAAATTTTTATTTTTACTCACATCATCCCGGACGATCATGTTCAAAATAGAAATCCTAATCAGGACATATTGTTAAGGCAACCGTCATTAGTCGATCGGCCTGGACGATACATATATAGGCTAGGATGATACACTCAAAATAGAAAGAATCAACCGCCATGATCTATTTGGGCATTCTTTATTTTTGGAAATTGGCCAGGACGATCGTGTATCGGTCTGGACGATTTCATACAATTATGCCTAAATTGATCTGACAATTAAGGAAAGCAATTAAGATGATTAATATGATCACATTGTCATGGACGATCACAAGATCGGTCGGGACGATCTGTTCAAAAAACTTTAAGTTGCTCCTGGACGATCAATATCGGACAGCTCATATTTTGGGTGATGGTCTAGACGATCATGATCGGCCAGCTCAAATTCCGGGCGATGCTCTAGATAATTTTCCTCTGATTTGAACTAATCATCTAGGACGATCGTGAGATCAGCCCGAACAATCAAGCTATTTTGGAATTGTCCAGAACTCTTTTCAGAGCGGTTGTCTGGCCGATAGTCTATAATTTGAACTAATCGTACAGGACGATTTATGATCATCCTGGATGATAGGAACAACTTTCTTCTATTTGTCCCTGATCATCCCTGCTGATTAGGCTCAAATTGCACTGATCGTACAGGACGATATTAATATCATCCTGGACGATAATGTCGGCAACTTACAATTAATGAGCTATTTTGAAGCTCTTCTATTTAAGGGCTATTGTTCAACATTTTGAATAATCTTTTGCTGCTGTCTTGACCTAAGAAAGCCTAGAGGAGAGAGAGAGAGAGAGGGAGAGAGAGAGAGGATCTTGTGAGGGGGAGCTTGTGAGGGAGATTCATAAGGGTTGCTCCAAGCATCATTCCACTTCTTCTTCCACTAGAGTCTCTTGTCCTTGGAAGGATTGGGAGAGGTAAGCTTCAGCGATTGATCGAGATTCTCTGCCTGCTTCAACAAAAAGCAAAAGGAGTTGGGTTCTCTGTCTTGCCAGGAGTGGAAAAAAGGAGGTTTTTATAAGGGCTTCTCCGCCTTGCTGTGGGAGCAAAAGGAGAGTCACTTTAGTAGTGCAATACTCGAAGGGCGCCTCTTGGGAGTGAATGTAGGTTGAGTTAACCAAACCACTATAAATCCTTGTTATCTTTTTTCTTGCTTCCGCACTTAATTTTTCCGCACTTATTTTTTCTGTGGTGATTTTGGTTTGATCTTTGTTGGTCTTTAGTTTAAAGATTTTTTTAAAAACCAATTCACCCCCCCTTCTTGGTTAGCCTTAGGCCAGTTCATAAGAGCCTAACATCCCTAACGAACATTCAAGAGGTATCAGAGCGGGATTCATAAAATCTGAGTTTAAAAACTTATTGAATTTTGATCCATGACTAACTTTGAAAATTGTAATACAACTGAAGGTTATTCTATTACTCGACCACCCTTGTTTGACAATATACCTTTTAATTTTTGGAAAACTCGCATGTCTACTTTTTTACAATCAACTGATTATTGCATGTGGATGCTTATTAAAGAAGGTAATTCTCCACCTTCTCATGAACTTAATGGAATTAAAACTGAAGTACCTTTTACTGAATGAACTTTTGATGAAAGAGATTTAGCTCAACTTAATACAAAGTGTTTGAATTATTTTTTCTGTGCTTTAAAATCTGAAGACTACATGCGTGTTTCTACTTGCTATACTGGAAAAGAGATTTGGGATAGGTTGTGGATTACTTATGAAGGAAACAATAAAGTTAAGCAATCTCGTTTGAATATTCTCTTGCATGATCACGAACTTTTTTTTTTTATGAAACCTTCTAAATCAATTTCTTATATGTATACAAGGTTTACTCAAATTGTAACCTCTTTGCATGCCTTGGGAAAAGAACTTTCAAATTATGAAATAGTGAACAAAATTTTGAGATGCTTTCCTTCCTCTTTTGATGCTAAAATCATTGCAATCACTGAATCTAAAGATTTAAATTCCTATTCGATTAATAACTTACTTGGCTCACTTATTGCTTTCGAGTAAGGGGTGAATCAAAGAAATCTTGATGCAGGTGTGAAAAGAAAGGAGAAAACTATGGCATTGAAGGCCAATGACATGAACTCCAACTCTTTCGGGTCTGAAAGCGATGAATTTGCCTTAATCACAAGGTAATTCAAAAGCTTTCTAAGGAAGAAACAAAAGTATCATAAAAAATGAGACAAAGGTAAGGGAAACAAAAATTTTAAGAGCTCTATTGATATGGTTTGTTTTGAATGCAGAAAGCCTGGACATGTGAAAGTTGATTGCCCTATACGCAAGTCTCACTCAAGCAAAGAAAAGGGTGAGGAGAAACCTAAGTCTAAGAAGGACAAAAACAAATTTCAACAGGCATTCTTGGCAGACTCTACATCTGATTCATCTGAGACTAAACTTGGAGATGAGATAACAAACCTATGCTTAATGGCAGATGATCATCTTAATCAAGAAGAGGTACGTGAACTATCCTACGACCAGCTCCTTGAAGTTTCTAAAAAAATTTATGCATCATATAGAAAGCTTAAGAAAACTCATGCTGCGTTGAAATTGTAGCTTTTGAATTTATAAAAAGAGCATAAAATTTTGATTAAAGATCATTCAATAATTGATTCAAATCATATGGCTCTACTTGATGAATTAATAATTTAAATAAAAAGTATTTTGAATTAATTGAAGAGCATGATTCATTGAAAGTTTCACAAACCTCACTTGAATATGATTTTAAGAAATCTAAAGAGATAGAGCATAATTTGAGAATTAATAATGATGCTTTAAAAGATACTAATTTGAGGATTAAAAATGAATTGGATACACTTAAGAGAAATTAGATGACACTTACACTTGATCAAAAGTCAAAATATGAGAAGAGGCATTACTACCCAAACCATTTAAGAAATCATTTTCCTGGAGTTAGATTCTTTTCATGTGGCATGCTAGGACACATCTTACACACTTGCACTATTCACCATAATACACATTGGGTGTGGAGACCCAAATTGCTTGATTCACAGCATAGCACACATGCATTGTATTCTACTTTTCTTAAGAAGGAACCCAAACCTACTTGGGTTCCTAAATCTGACATTTGATGATTTTGTAGGTAAGCTCTCATAAAAGGCCTCGTGAGAGTATGTGATACATAGACAGCGGATGCTGTTGACATATGACTAGTGATGCCAATCAATTCATTTTGCTGGACACCAGGATAGGAGGAAAGGTTATTCTTGGAGACAACACCACCAGGAAGGTGGTAGGCATAGGTATAATTGGTAATTCCAAGAACCTTATGATTGAAAATATTTTGCTTGTAGATGGATTAAAACACAACTTGTTCAGCATCAGTAAGCCTTGTGACAAGGGCATCATCATACAATTCTTTACAAATTTATGCATTATAAGTTTAAATAACAACACTATTTTGCAGGGAAAGAGGATTAACGATGTGTACATGCTTGGTTTAAATAACATTGAATGCACTGCATCTTTTTGCTTAAAAACTGCTGAAAGTTCGTTAGGGATGTTAAGCCC
>NW_021318777.1:91374-118314 GCF_001605985.2 Dendrobium catenatum
GCTAAGTAACCCTACACACACACTTGAGTGATTTTTTTTATTTAATTTAGATTTTTTTTTACTCACATCATCCCAGACGATATTTATATCATCCTGGATGATTGTGTTCAAAACAGAAATCTTAATCCGACATATTGTTAAGGCAGCCGTCATTAGTCGATCGGCCTAGATGATACATGTATCGGCCAGGATGATAGACTCAAAACAGAAAGAATCAGTCACCGCGATCTATTTAGGCATTCTTTATTTTTGGAAATCGGTCAAGACGATCATGTATCGGCCTAGACGTTTTGATACAATTATGCCTAAATTAATCAGGTAATTAAGGAAAGCAATTAAGATGATTGATACGATCACAGTCCTGGGCGATTGCAAGATCGATTGGGATGATCCATTCAAAAACCTGCACGATCAATATCGGACAGCTCATATTTCGGGCAATGGTATGGACGATCATGATCGGCCAGCTCAAATTCTGGGCAATGCTATGGATTTTCCTTTGATTTAAACTAATCATCTGGGACGATCATGAGATTGGCCCGGATGATCAAGCTATTTTGGAATCATCCAGTACTCTTTTCATAGCGATTATCTGGCTGATAGTCTGTGATTTAAACTAATCGTATAGGATGATTTATGATCATCTTGGATGATAGGAACAACTTTCTTCTGTTCCTCCCAGATCATCACGATTGATTAGGCTCAAATTGCACTGATCATACAGGACGATATTAATATCATCTTGGACGATAATGTCGGCAACTTGTAATTAATGAGCTATTTTGAAGCTCTTCTATTTAAGGGCTATTGTTCAACGTTTTGAATAATATTTTTCTGTTGTCTTGACCTGAGAAAGCCTAGAGGAGAGAGAGAGATGGAGAGAGAGAGAGAGGATCTTGTGAGGGGGAGCTTGTGAGGGAGATTCACAATGGTTGCTCCAAGCATCCTTCCACTTCTTCTTCCATTAGAGTCTCTTTTCCTTGGAAGGGTTGGGAGAGGTAAGCTTTAGCGATTGATCGAGGTTCTCAGCCTAATTCAGGAGGAAGCAAAAGGAGTTGGGTTCTCCGCGTTGCCGGGGGTGGCAAAAAGGAGATTTTTGTAAGGGCTTCTTCGCCTTGCTGTGGGAGAAAAAGGAGAGTCACTTTGGTAGTGCAATACTCTGAGGGCGCCTCCGGGAGTGGACATAGGCCGGGTTGACCGAACCACTATAAATCCTTGTATTCTTTTTTCTTGCTTCCGCACTTTATTTTTTCACACTTATTTTTTCTTTGGTGATTTTAGTTTGATCTTTGTTGGTCTTTAGTTTAAAGATTTAAAAAAAAACCAATTCACCCCCCCTCGTGGTTAGCCTTGGGACAATACATAAGGGCCTAACATCCCTAACGAACTTTCAAACCCTTAGGAAAGTGACCCAGAAAAACCTAGTTAGTGGTGTCCTCAAGCTTAAATTTTTAAAAGACCACCTTTATGATGTCTTCCAATTAGGAAAGTAAGTCCACTCCACTTTTCACTCCATTAAGGACATTAGCACCTCTAGACCTTTAAAAGTCCTTCACATGGATTTGTTTGGACTCATTAGTACTGCCAGTTTAAGAGGGAAAGTCTATGGTTTTTTGATTGTCAATGACTACTCGAGGATCACTTGGATTAGATTTTTGTCACACAAGAATGAGTCTTTTGATGAGTGTAGATCCTTCTTCACTTGGATTTAGAAAAAACTAGGTTGTGAGATTTTGACCATCCATAGTGACCATAGGGGAGAGTTTGAAAATGAGAGATTTGAAGACTTTTGTGAGGATAAGAAGATTAGCCATAACTTCTCAGCTCCAACGACTCCTCAATAGAATGTGGTAGCTGAAAGGAAGAACTGGACCTTAGTGGAAGCCGCTAGAGCCATGCTTGCTGAATATACACTTCCAAAATACTTTTGGGCTGAAGCGATTAACACAGCTTGTTATGTGTTGAATAAGGTGAATGTTAGAGCCAAACTTAATAAGATACCATATGAGATCCTTAAGGGTAGACCCAATCTTTTCAACCTTCATGTCTTTAGTTGTAAGGTTTTTCATCCATAATAATGAGAAGTCTCACTTGAGAAAATTTGACTCAAAATCTGATGAAGGAGTGTTCTTAGGATTTTATAATATTGGGAAATCTTTTAGGGTGTTTAATAAGAGGACATTGGTGATGGAGTAGACTACTCATATAGTGTTTGATGAATCCGATCTTAAGAAGCCTGGAGTTGAGGTTGATGATGATGTTGGAGAGATTACCACTAGAGTAGAAAATTTGGAGAAGATGGTAGACCTCCAAAACAGTGAAGGAGTAGGAGAGATTACCCAAGGAGTTAAAAATGAAGATTTGGAGGAAAGGGTTGAACCTACACACACTTTGCCTAGAGATTGGAGATACTCCTCGAGTCACCCCAAAGAACAGATCTTAGGAGGCCCTTCTGAAGGAGTTAGGACTAGGCATGGTCAATGAATGAACCCACCAATATTAATCAAGCCTTTCTGATGAGTTTTGGATCTTAGCCATGTAAGAGGAGTTGAACCAATTTATTAGGAATGATGTTCGGGAGCTCCTAGAAAGACTAAAGGGACAAAGTGTAGTTGGAACCAAATGGGTCTTTAAGAATAAGGTGAATGATTATGGAGTGGTGGTTAGGAATAAGGCAAGATTAATGACTAAGGGGTACAACCAAATAGAAGGGATAAACTTTTAGAAGACCTTTTGCCCCTATAGCTAGATTGGAAGCCATTAGAGTGCTACTAGCCTTTGCATGTTATAAGGGATTTAAGCTTTTTCAAATGGACGTTAAGAGTGCCTTTTTAAATGGGGTAATAAAGGAGGATGTGTTTGTAGAACAACCCCCAAGTTTTGAGAGTTCCCAATTTCCAAATCATATTTTCAAATAAAAAAAGGCTTTATATGAATTAAAGTAGGCACCTAGAACTTGATATGAAAGGCTTAGCACATTTTTACTAGAAAGGGAGTTTGTTAAGGGGAGTGTAGATACCACCATTTTCCTGATAAAAGGCTATGTGATGATTTTTCTAAAATAATGTGTAAGGAGTTTGAGATGAGTATGATGGGAGAGTTGTCCTAATTTTTGGGGTTTACATAAGATAATTAGATGATGGAACCTTTTTGAATCAATCAAAGTACATAAAGGACATCTAAAAGAAATATGAAATAGACAAAGCCAAGCATATTAATACTCCCATGACGTTAGGTATTTAGTTGGACAATGACCCTATTGGAAAATCAGTTGATCAAAAGAAGTACAGAGGGATGATTAGATCTTTACTTTACCTGACTGCTAGCATACCTGATATAATGTTTATTGTTTATCTTTGTGCTAGATTTCAAGCTGATCCTAAGGAATCCCACCTGACTACAGTTAAGAGAATTCTTAGATACCTTTTAGGGACTTAAAACTTAGGAATCTAGTATCCTAGGCACAACACTTCTTTTGAGATTATTAGATATTCTGATTCTGATTTTGTTGGATGTAATGTGGATATAAAAAAGTACTTCAGGGACTTTCTAATTTATAGGACAGTCTTTAGTCTCCTGGTCTAATAGAAAGTAAAACTCTGTTGCACTTTCCACTACCGAAGTTGAGTACATTAATTTAGGAAGTTGTGTGACCCAAGTCATTTGGTTGAAACAGCAAGTTCTGGATTTAGGATTACCTATAGGCACAATTCCAAATCTTTGTGATAATACTAGTGTCATCTACATTTCTAAGAATCATATCCAATATTCAAGGACCAAGCACATAGACATAAGACATCACTTCATTATAGACCATGTGACTATGGGAGACATTAAGTTACACCATGTGGCAACTGAAAATTAACTGGCTGACATCTTTACTAAACCATTGGCCTTCAACACTTTCAGTACCTTAAGGACCATATTAGGTGTGATTGACATAAATGCATGAACTTGATTCCTACTGATTTTTGATCTATTTTCTATTATTTATTTATTTTCTTTTTTTTCTTGCTAATTTTACTACTTTTGTCTTGTTTTTTTATTTTGAAATCATCACTGAAATTAATATTTTATGACTTATTTTTTATTTTGAAATTTTATGAGTTAATATTTTTACATCTCTTAATCTGTTAAAGGGTGAAAACACCGTTGATTGTGTCTCTTTCTCTAACAACTTTTAGTGGTGTAATCTTCTTCTTTAAACAAAAATCTATTTCAAATTAACAAATGATTTTTGAAACTGAGATCTTTTCAATCTTGCTACAGTAATCTATTTTATAAATATAATGTTCAAAGTCTTTATTTTACTTTCAAATTTTTGTAATCTTGTCATTGGAATTATCATATGATTTTTAATTCTACTTTGTGATTCATTCTTCCCTATATTAGAGAGTGAGTTTTTCTTCTCTAATAACTAAATGATATAATCAAAACTAAGAATACATAAGAATTTTTAAAAGGGATCTAGCTTGCATAAAAGTTAATGAGAAAAAATGGTCAATGATGCCAAAAACAAAAGATATGCAATAACGCCAAACTGAGAAAATATATATACACAAAGTATATCAAAAATCAAAAGACGCGCAAAGCGCCAATCAAATTGACAAAATGCATAAATGAGCCCACCAAAAGCAAGCTTCTTCTATTGTTAAAATTTTTAAATATTAGAAGACTTTATGTGTCACTTGATATTTTTCAAAGACTTGATTTAAAATTTCTAATTGTAACTAATTACTTTGATATATTATTCTATAAAATATTTTCTGGAAACAAGTTTTTGAACGGATCTCCTTTTCTAAACTAATTGGCTTTTCTGATTTAGATTTTTTATTTTCAAAAGATGGTTTATCCTGAAGAAGACTGAGTTAGGATTAACATGATTAGTTGTTCTAACTATTTTTTTTTTATTTTGGCAATGTTAACTCAATGATCCTTACAAAAGTTTAAATTCAATCACATGGAGACTAAATCATATTCATGTCTTGAACAAAAAAAATTCTTATCTTAGTTCATGTTTATGTCTTTTTCGTATCATATTTTTATCATTTTCACTTGATTTTGATGCTTTTGGGCCTTCTCTGATCATCTCAATCTATCCTTTATTTCTCAACTTTTTTCACATCGTCCCGATCGATACCCCTATCAGCCAGGACAATCCGATCAATTCACTCTGAAAACTCCCCTCTGCCGACTGATTTGATTTTCTTCTTTCGATCATCTTGGACGATCCATTATCGGCCTGGACGATCTGATTGTCTTCTACTTCATTCATCTTTTACGGCCTGGCCCATCCATTTTTTGGCCCAGACGATGTTATCCTCTCTTTGCCCAATTTATGGACAATCGGCCTGACCGATCCACGTGTTCATCCTGGATGATACACGTGGATATACGTTTAAAATCTTAAAAATTGGCTGGGATGATCCATTTTTGGACAATCGGTCTGACCTGTTCGGCCTGGTCGATACACATGGCACATGATTTAAACGTTTAAAATTTGACCAGTACGATCCATTATTGGATGATCCACCGAATCGGCCTGGATGATATGCTTTTTGAACCATAGTCCGACTTTACTCCTTGGGACGATCTCTTGTGTCTAATCATCCTTGCCGATATCTGATCGACCTGGATGATTGGACCACCTTTTGACTAATCGGCTGTACGTAATTATTGAACCAGATTAGCCTAGACGATACTGCGATCGGCCTGGCCGATCTGGTTGATTCTTTATAAACCGAGCCCTTCCAGCCATTTCCTTCACATCAACTTCTTCTCTTTGCTTCATGTTCTCTATTTTCTTGTTATTTCATGAAAATGGCTGGAGGAAAGTTCTCTCATCACCCGTCCGAAAGTTCCTCGAGGACCACTCTGGACCCTCATTTCTTGGAGGTGGATGATCAAGCCACCTACCAGTGCTACAAGGAGGCTAGAATCACAGTCTCCCAAACAGTCAATCCAAATTTTCTCTATTATCTAGTACTAGACTTATTTGCCCATACCTCCTTGTGCTTTTTTCTGACTCTTGTTGTCCCATTCAATTCTAAATTACTCTATGAGTTCTTTACAAGTCTCTGTAATAATTCTACTTTTACCTCAATTACCTCATATGTGAATCGACGTCCCATCGAGATAACATATCAGGATTACGCAGAGATTTTACAGCTTTCCACCACGGGGATAAACTTCACACCCTATGTTCTGATCCTGATTTTGTTTGGGCTCCGACCAATCATTTTCTTTGTAACTCTAATGCTCATTTTCACATGGGCTAGACTGGCACCTTACTCAAGGATGCTAGGACCGTCCAACTTGTCCTTCACACTGCAATAATTCCTAAGACTGGTGATCGTGTTTATATCACTCCCCTTCTTTAACTCACCACCTTTTACATTTTAGCAAATCATGAATTCAATGCTACCGACGTGATCTTTTACTATATCGACCATCTTACTATCATTCAGGATCTAGTTTATAGGAGGAAACCAAATCTAGCCCTAGGACATATCATTTATTATGTCTTATAATCGAAGTATAACCTCTAATATCCTGCTCCAATAAACCTTTAACCTGCTTTCTACTCTAACATTTCCTTTCAAACTCTTCACAGTACTCGTCTCCAACTAAGGGACGGGAAAGCTCAGGCGGGGGAAGAGGAGGCTCCTGCACCTGTTCTGCTCCGCCAGCACTCTTAGTTGGATTAGCTAGTGGAGCGCTTTAACTAGTGGGAGGCCTAATTCGACACTTATGTTGCTACACAGGAGTAGCAACATGTTGAGGACATAGCACGCTATAAGAAGAAACATGTAGATGACTTATCCTGTTTTGATGCCTATGTTGTACACCAGCAATAGTAGCACGACCAAGACATAGCCTGGTTTGGTGCACAATTTGCTACACTGTCAAGCTATTCACAGTAGCCTCCACCACCACCTCCTCCTCCTTCAGATGATCAGGGCCCATCATTTTACTAGTTTTCTTTTGTTGTAGTTTGTTTCTATTTTTTGTTGATTAGTTTCAATTTTTCTTCTGCTGTTTAGTTTCAGCATTATTTTTGTTTATCTCCTCCTTTTTAAGATGTCAAAAGGGGAGTAGTATATTTGTACTTGTACTATTCTGTTCTGATATTTGATGTTCTCTATGTTTACATTATTTCTAGTACACTGTTGTGTTAACTACTTAGAATTATTCATTGTGTGTTTGCCATCATAAAAAAGGGGGAGATTGTTGCGAATCTATTTTCATGGATTATGATTTTTATTATAGTAAACACTCTTATTTCTCTATGACTAACTTGCCTACTAACATTTCAGGCCCACAAGATCAGACGATAATTGGAACCAGCTCAAGATTGGGTAGATTAGGTCTGAGTCACTTTATAAACTTTTTCCTTTTCTTTAGTCTATTGTAAAAGGCATGGCTTCTAATGCTAAGTAACCTTGCACACAGACACCTTGGGAGAATTTCTGACTATTTCTTAGAGTTTACTAATTTTTGTAACATCGTCCGGGATGATATTTATATCGGCCTGGATGATCAGTTCAAAAATAGAAACCCTATTCAGGGCATCATGGTTAAGGCAGGAAGCCGTCATTAAGCCGATCTGCCTGGATGATATTGTATCGGCCGGGACAATTGGCTTAAATCAGAAAGAATTAGCCGCCAGATCTATTTAGGCATTAGTTATTTTTGGACATCGTCCATGACATCGGCCTGGACGATGCAGCATAATTATGCCTAAATTAATCAGATGATTAAGGAAAGAAATTAAGGCTGATTGCACAATCACATCGGTCGGGCCGATGGCGTGGATGATTGACAACGGCCAGCTTCTATTCAGGGTGATGTTCAGGATGATTTTCCTTGGATTTGAACTAATCGTCTATGATGATATACTATTGTCCTAGATGATATGACTATAAATTGTCTAATCATCCCAAAACGACCAGGCTGATTGAGTAAAATTTATGCTGATCGGCCTAGCCGATACCCCGATTATCCTGGACAATAAAGTCGGTTTGTATAAAATAAGAGCTATTTTGAAGCTCTTCTATTTAAGATCTCTTATTCTACCTTAGAGGTAATCTTTTGCTGCTATCTTGACCAGAGAAACCCTAGAGGAGAGGAAGAGAGAGGGAGAGAGAGAGATGATTTTGTGAGGGGGAACTTGTGAGGGAGTTTCACAAAGGTTTCTCTAAACATTGTTCCACTTCTTCTTCTTCCACTATAGTTTCTTGTCATTGGAGGGTTGAGAGAGGTATTCTTTAGCAATCGATCTGGGTTCTCTGCCAGCTTTAGGAGGAAGCAAAAGGAGTTGGGTTCTCTGCCTCACCGGGGCTGGTAGAAAGGTGTTTTTGTAAGGGCTTCTCCGCTTTGCTATGGGAGTAAAAGGAGAGTCACGGCGGGGCGCCTCCGGGGAGTGGATGTAGGTCGGGTTGACCAAACCACTATAAATTTCTGTCCTTTTACTACTGCTTTCCGCATTTATTCTTCCGCACTTTGATTTTCATTGTGTTGATTTTGGTTTGAGTTTTGTGATTATGTTTTGATAAAAATAATTTTTTAAATACCAATTCACCCCCTCTTTTGGTTAGCCTCAGGACTAGTTCATAAGGGCTTAACATCCCTAACGAACTTTCACATTTAAACTTAGTGACATCTGAAACCCTTTAGAATTTTTTGGGGAATTATTAGGCCCTTTTAAACCACTTAATTAACAAGCTCTAATTCAACCCTTTAATTAAGCCCTGATAACTTCGAAACAAATCTATTAAATTTAAATTAAATCCAAAAACTTCCTATAACATATCAAACTCTTTAGATTTTGCCCTTAATCCCTAAAAATCAAAATCCTCTTTAGTGGACTTTAATTTGAACATTAATTAAATTTTAATTCAAAAATACCCTTTTAATTAAATTAAATAATCAAAATTATCAAAATTTTAAATTTTTTCCAAAGACTTGGAAACTCTTCCTTGGATTATTCCTGACTGTTGGAGGTTATTCCAAGACGTTTGGAGCTGATTTGGGGAAAAATCCCTAAAAGACCATTAATTATATAATTTTAATTATTTATTAAGTGCCCCAAATTTGAAAAATCATAACTAATTCTAGAGAAAATCTAAATTGGGTAAAATAAAAGGAATTTAACTCCAATTAAAATCTAGTATTTATTAAAAATATGAATTTTCCAAAAATTAACTTAATTTAAAAAATCAACTCCTTTGTCAACCGTAGTTCGATAACTTCGCTTAGAAGAATCCAAATCCGGCAAACTCAGAGTCTAATTACTCCTTGTAAGGTTTAATAATTGATAAAAATATTAAGCCCCCAATACTTGACTTGTTTCTAAAAGTCACCTTTTGGACCCCTTTAACATGTTGGATTTGATAACGCCGGATCTTCTAAAATTTGCTAACTCAACATAAACTTCAAAGAACATTTTCCTAAGTATTGAGATAGTCCAACCAACTAAATCAATTAAAATTGATCCCAATATATTAATATTTGAATATTAAGCAAAATTTTGCTTTTTGACCTTCAACAAATCGGATCATAAGTAAGTTGAACTAATCACTTAACATAGGATATATCTGATTCCACACAGCCTTCTACACACATGTAAACTTATTTTCTAAGTAATTACTTCTAGCTTTAGGTTAGGTTAGTATTTTCCTCTTCCATTTCTATGATGTGACGCTTTGGTATGTGGTACGTATGCTGGTTGTTTTGATTTAATATAATGATTACTATGATAATGAGTTTTTTTATTATTGTACTTTGTTTATGATGTGATGAGTGATAGATTACCCATAGGTTAGGGGTGATCTTAATACTAATGATGTATTCTATAGGCGGCCATGCTCTTGCAATGCTAATAAAGGGGGCTAAAATAATAAATAAATCATATATATGCTTTCTATAGGTGTTTTAGATGCTTAGCCCCCAAATAAATAAGAGTATAGTCAAGTGTGGATAGTATGAGTATTTTTATTACATATATAACTGCTTGAAATATTCTATTTTAACTACTTAGGATAACTATGTAGGAGGGTCTAGATTTTTCTTTTTCATGATGTAATTTGTATTTGTTGTATTAAGTTGTGAAAGTTCATAAAAGTAAGGCATTTCTAATATCAGAGATCCAAAGGAAAAAAGAAAGTCCCTTTACATGGATCTTTTTTTTCATTTTGGTAGCCTTCTAAAGGATGAGCCAAACAAATACCAAAGGAAAGCATCATGGAGAAGGACATGAAGATAAAGATGAAGATAAAATGCCTTGTTTTAAGACTTGCGTCATTCAATAGGATTAGAATCTAGGTTATTGTCGGTGGGGCCTAGCCACCTTTACTTTTCTACACACCATAGGTTGTACATTATATGGCACTTTTCATAGACTTTTGGACTTTCTTTTACTCAAGTGGATATTTATATTAATTTGTTACTTTTCTTGCACCATAAATTTTTTTTTTTGCTTTTTCTAGGTTTTGTTCTTGCACGTATGTGCGCCTAATTTTGCTAGGCTCTTTAAGGATTCAAAATTTTCTACCTACAATTAAAATTTAAAATGTTAAGAATTAAATAACATTGAAAGCTAACAATCAAGGGAATAGTTTAAATTATCCAGGGTTGCATGCATAGTAATACATCTCCACTCTCCTTACTTTAAGATACTTCCCCCATCTGCGGGTAGATTCAAGTTAATCTGACCTATGAGGATGAGGTGTTGGACCTAGGGAAGTCTAGTATTTTTTTAAAAAATTATTTTATAAGTATTTTTAAATTTCATGCATTCCTGATTTAGATATTTTAACTAGTATGTATTGCATTAGAAACTAATTAAAATCAAAATTTAATTACATTAGTTCATGGAGTATACTAACCTATATAAGTACTAGGCCACCTAGGAACTTCTCTATATGTCAGCCATAATTTCTAAAACTTAGCCACCCACCCATCTTTTATAAATACCAGATAACATGGATTTTATACAACTAGATGGATAGCTGGCTTTTCTTTTTTATGCTAGATATATATCTAGAATGTATTAACTAGGGCACCAGGGTTAGTATTGTGTGTAGAACACTAAACCTAATATAGATTTTAGTTTCAAGACTACTACTATCAGTGTCTTATAGTATGCCTCATAAGTGGATAAGTCCTCTATCCTTCAGAGGCTATATATCCAACCTATCAGCATCAAATTGATGACAACATCTCCATCCTGCTGTCTTATATGCTTTGAGTGCATTACTTCATTTTTTTCTAATTTGTTTTCATTACCTTAGTCCCTCTGGATGTTTATATGGGCCGTATATACTGACTAAGCCAAGTTAAATCTTTCCTTCCCTTTGAGTAGGAACATCTTAATCTCCTTCCTATGTGCCAATCCCAATCTAAAAGAATAATATATAATCCGTAATCTAGAGCTTTCTTAAGCCTCAACTTAAGATATAATTAACCATAAGGGCTTACGCTCATGGGAAATTGAGTCCTACATTAAATAAACTGCACTCGAGCTGATGTATCAAGTGGGAGAAACCTTGTGACTCAGATCAGGTCATGTATATTATTACCCATCATGGTGCATAGGCAAAAGTCGCTATCCTCAATGGTTAAACATATGTATGATCTAATCTGCCCTCTAATGGCCTTCTTACGAGGTGTGTGAAGGTCTGCGACTTCTTTATCCTACGGGATCGTGAGGTCATACCATTTGTATTTTTCCCTCATCAAGCGGTATCTTTTCAGAGGACCACAACCATCAATCATGAATTTCATTAATTTTCAATATAATCATCTATACTCATCATCAATATTGTGAGAAAATAAATTACAATACCATTTTAAAATTAATTTTTTTAAAATCAAGTCTATATAGAGAATAACATACCATCTTAAAAGATAAATATGGTGTTTCACTATTAATTAAAAAAAAGATTTTATCATTTTCATAATCAAATGAACCATTGAGAATATTATACCATCATAGAAGATAAAAATGAGATTGAACTATCATTTTAAAAATGAAAACATATTTAAACAAACTTATTTATAGTCCAAAACACTTTTCCTCTATTCCAAAGAACTAAAATAGGATTTATTTTATGTTAGGATTCTAAGTTCTACATAAGGCAAGCCTCTATGATTAATTATATCTTAAGATAAGATCTTAAGAAATCATTCAATTAAAGTTGTGACTAAATACTTTTGGAATTTAATTATAAAGGCAAGTATTTAAATTTATTATTTAATAACAGAGAATATATCAAAAGTAAGAAATTATTTTAAAAGTTTTATCGAATGAAAGGTAGAGATTAGTGATAATTCTAAGATACCTTTTATTGAATCAAGATTAGTTTGTTAAACCTAAATTAATATCCCAAGGCTAACCAAGAGGGGGTGAATTAGTAATTTAAAAATTTTCTTGGATTTTTAAATTTGAAATTCGTTGGTTCTTGTAGCAAGTTAATTAAAGTTTTAAAATAATTTTTCAATCACAAAAAAAATAACTTGTGGTAAATAAATGTAGAAATTAAAAGACAAAGATTTATAGTAGTTCAATCAAACAAGACCTACATCCACTCACTGAAGACTCTCTCTTCAGGTATTGCACTATTACCAAAGTGTCTCTCCTTTTGTCTATACAGCAAGGATGAGAAGCTTTTATAAATCCCCTCTTCCACCAATCCCCTGTGCGGCAGCGAAACATCATCCCTTCACACTCTCTAAGTGTAGGTAGAGAACCATCATCCTTTCACACTCTCCAAGCATTGGTAGAGAACCATCATATGTTTACACTCTCCAAGTGTCGCTAGAGTACCGAATCTTGTTCAAAGATCTTCTTACGAGTAACTAGAAAGACAAGAAGAAGAGTGACAACCAAAATCACAAATAGATCCTTACCTTTGAGTAACCTTGTGAACCCTTCACACTCCACTTATAAGGAATCTCTCTCAAACACTCTCTCTTTCAATTGCCCTAAAAAATCATGAAGACAAGATATTTTCATGTCAGTTTTAGTAGACCTTTTATATTAAAGACATAAAAAACCATCCAGAAAACTGAAACTTTTAATTTTGAGCGTACACGATTGTACAGTACGATCGTATGTTTTTATGTATGAATATTTCAAAAATTGTTGCATACGAATTTGTTGTGAGTCAGTACGAAATGATTTTGTATAAGATCATCATCTGGTACGAACCAAGTTCGTCCGGGTTAAACAGTTAGAAAATTTTTCACTTTCATTGTGATTAAGAGGGACCCCACAAGTTCATACCCTATATGGCATACGTTCGATGACGACATCGTATGGTATAATCAGTTCTGAAAAATTTCAAGTTCATCAGGACAAAAAGTCAGGATGAAAAGGGACCTCATAATTTCATACTCTGGAAGGCATGCACGAATTATAATCGTACAGTATGATCCATACTTAGAAAAAATCTTTTTGAACGAAAAGGGACCCATCAATTTTGTACTCTGGAAGAAATGCACGAATTGTGATCGTACTGTACGATCTATACTTAAAAAAAATATTTTTGAATGAAATGAGATCCATCCATTTCATACTCTAGAAGGCATGTACAAATTGTGATCGTACAGTACGATCCATACTTAAAAAAATCTTTTTGAACAAAAAGGCACTCATCCATTTCGTACTCTGGAAGGTATGTATGAATGGTGATTATATAATATGATTAATACTTAGAAAAACTTTCATCTTTCTATTTATTTCACTGCTTAATGGGGAAAATAACTAAACAAATCTTCCTGTACGAAGTTCATTCATACAGTATGATCAATTTAAAAAATTACAAATTTTAAACTCTCCCATGATATGTGTATGCACAGTTACTCAATTACAATCACACTCTCTCAGACTCAATAAAATGATAAAAAATATAGACTTCATTTACAATAAACCATAAACAGATCTGATTTGAAGTCTTTAACAATCCGGAGTATGATTTCCCTGAAATATTAGTACACACAAATAACAAAATAATTCTTCCAAAATATGTTAGGAGAAATAATAATTAAAGCAATAATATTTAGAATCATAAAAAACATACAACTTATAAGAATATCAATAATCAGGAACTTAAGTAGAAACTATCTTAATAATCTCTCCCTTTTAGATAATGCTAAAAGAATAAACATGTGAATATAAGGGAATTCCTTAAAGAACATAAATTTTTAATTTTTAATTTTACACAAGTGACACAAAAATAAGAAAACACAAAAAGTATAAAAAGAAAATACAAAAAATAAAAAACTAATATTACTCCCCCTTTTGACAACAATAAAAAGGAAAAACGAAAAGTTGAAATGAAAGAAGTCATACGAGAAACCTTAGTAATTGATCTTGAAAGAGATTGAACTATAATTACAATAACAAAATTAATTACCATTAGATAAAAAAGAAATATTCAAAACATTCAAATTAAAATATAACATAGGTAAGAAAAAGTGATCAAGGACATAAAGCATTCAAGACAATTAGATAATGAGAATTATTATAAAAGTGATGAAATAAAGATTAGTTAAATTTAATTTTTAATATAAAATATAATTGAACATTAGATTGATTTGAATTTGAAGATTAAACGATAGAGAAAAAACATATTTAATTGGCAACATTACACATCTTTTTGAATATTTGTGGTACACTTTGTATATCTTTTTATATTTGGGCTAATTTTTTGCATCTTTTCAGTTTACGAACCATTAAACATTCTTTCAATTTTTTGTACACATTATATATTTCTTTTTTATACCTTTTTTTTTAATTTATCTTTCCAAAATCAATAATCTAAAAAAAAATAAATTTCTCTAATTACAAATATAATTATATTAAAAAGAGAAATAAAAAATAATAAGACATCAAAATTATAATAATAATATTTAAAATATGTTTTCTTAAAAAGAACATGAGATTGATAGCCTTAACTTGATCGAGTTATAAGTTAACTTAAATTTTTTGAAAAATTAAATTTCATAATAAAATTTATTTTGTATTGCAGGTTTATTTATAACACTTTTTAGATCAATTAAGATATGATTATTATTTGGCAAACTTACAATTCAAATAACAAACAAAAACAACTAATCAAAACAAAATATTTTTTATTTATATCAATTTAATGATCAAATACATTTAAGCACTATTGATATTAATTCATAGTAGCAAAAACAATATGACGTAAATAACATAAACATAAAATCTAAAGAAAGATAAGAACACAAAGCACAGAAATCATCACTAAGATCAACACATTTATAGAAGACTGGCCAAGAAAACATAAAAGAAATACATCTAGAACTTTGAGGGGCCCTGGTCTGGAAAAGGAGGTTGGTCGATGATAGAGAAATAGCTATTAATCATAACTATGTTAGTGTTTACATATTCGAATTGTTCTCAAATCTAACCCATGTCTTGCTAGTACTATACATCCTGCTGGTTCAAGTGTGTCTGAATTTGATCAAAATGTTAATTAAAATGACTCTCTAACAAATCAAAGTGCTGGACCATATCTTGAAAGTCAGGTACATGAGCAAGTGCAGGTTCTCCCCCTTCTTCCTTAGTATCCTCACTTGTATTATCATTTTTCCTAAAAAGTGCTCGAAACGAAGCATCGGTGAAGTAGATTAACATTTTAAGTGGAGGCTTAGGATGAACAATATTGTACTTCTTTTTTAATATATAGGTCACTATATGTCCTAAAGCAATATTTTTCTTCATCTTATGAGAAACATGCTCAATTTCAAAGAAAGTTATGAATATAATATAGAATGAGATGGGCTTCATCTATTAGTTGTCCAATCATGATTAGATTGGTAATAGTGGACAGAAGAGGAGTAATATTTATGCGATCACCAGCTTTAGGAATGATTGAAGTTCTAAGGACATGCTGGATGATCCTGACATTTTGATTTAAGGTATAGACCCTAGGCAAATGACCAACTTGAGCAACCCCTCTAAGAACTTTATTTATTTCAGACCAATCAAAGTCAGATTTAGAGGTCATAGTATGCACTCTAATTTCTTGAGTCCTTAATTGCTAATAAGTTCCTAGATCTTCCTTAATGATCTATACCCTTTTCTTTTGGACAAATGATCTAATCCTACTCTCATTCTCACTAAAACTCATGCTCACTAAAAAGTAGAGAAAGGTCTCCTTATGATAAGCATGAATCAAGGTCAAAATAAAGGTAAATTGAGTTGAGGCAAAAAGAGGCATGACTTGAAAGTGGATATCTTCTTGGACTAAGAGTCTAGACGGAGTGATTTTAGTAGAGATAAATCCAAAGTAAGAATCATCATTTTCTCTAGATAGAAAGTTTTCATCTCCACTCCTTAAAGATGAACTTTTAGAGACTCTACCATGCTTGCTAGAACTAGCCATTTCTAAGATGAGAAGGATTGGAAGAGGATATTGAAGTGAATGAAAATGAATTTTAATGCCCTCCTATTTAAAGAAAAATGATCGTTTGTACGTACGAAAATGGATTCGTACAGTATGATAGTTGGTTCATACATGACAAAAATAATTTCATATGTATGACTGAATATGTTCAAAATGAAATGACTTTTTGTAATCATGCAAGTTATGAAGCATTCTTTCATACAGACTTTTTGACCAGATGATCGTACAGATGAACAGGTATTTGTCTGGGATGATCAGTTATTTAAGATCATTTTAATTAGAGTTAGGTTCATCCCTCGCATCGAATTACATGTGGTTCGTATATATGAAACAAAGTTTTATACATACGATTAGTTATAATAATTGATTATGTCCGGATAACTGTTTACATGCATATAGATGAATAAATACAAATCGTTTGGGATGATATTGATATCGTACAGTATGATATGCATTAGAAAATGAAAACTTTACGCATTTAGTCCAAAATAATGATTAACATGCTATATAATTCATATGGGATGAAAATAATTTTGTATAGTTCGAATAAAACACTTAGAAAAATTTGCACGAACTTTCAGTAATAGAAATTTTGATAAGAGGTACGAGTCAAAAACACACAAAACATAAAAGCAACACCAAAAACTAGAAAAATACACAAAAAATAGTACATTAATAATAAAAAATAGAAAAGACGCATAGAAACATATCAAGTTTGCAAAGGATTTTGTTTAAGCATTAAGATCAATCACACATATCCTTGTTTTTAATGTGCTAAAAGTATTAAAAGCTAATAGTTTTATAAAATATTTGCAAGTTGATTTTTAGTAGAAATATGATTCAATTCAATTTCTCCTTTGAATACATGATCCCTAATGAAATGATGCATTATGTCTATATATTTGGTTCTAAAATATTGAATATGATTTTTTGAAATGTAAATGACACTAGTATTGTGACAATAAATTGAAATTGTGCCTATTATAAATTCTAAATCAATCTAATATTATTTTATCCAAAGAACTTATGCCATATAAATTCCTAATGCAATATATTCAACTTCAGTAGTAGATAGGGCTACGAAATTCTATTTTCTAATGGACCAAGAAACTAAAGAATTTCCTATAAATTGAAAAATCCTAGATACACTCTTTTGATCAAGCCTACAACCTTTAAAGTTTAAATCTAATCGATAATTTCAAATGAAGAGCTAAACTTAGGAAACAAAATCCCTAATTTATGAGTTCCTAAGAGATATCTCAAAATTCTTTTTACTGCTGTCAAATGTGATTCTTTTGGATCAAATTGAAATCTTGCACATAAATAAATACTAAACATAATGTTAGGTCTTCTAGCTATCAAATAAAGTAAAGATCTAATAATTCCTCTAATTTGTTTTTATCAACAAATTTTTCCTTTGGGTTCTTATCCAACTAAACTAAGGAACTCATAGGTTTACTAACTGGTTTATCATTATCTATTTCATACTTCTTGAGGATATTCTTAACGTACTTTAACTGACTAAGAAATGTTCCCTCCTCAATTTTCTTAATGCTAAAACCAAGAAAATAACTAAGATCTCCCATTAAGCTCATCTCAAATTCACTACTCATTATTTTAGAAAAGTCATCGCAAAGATTTTTGTTTGAAGATCCAAAAATGATATCATTAATATAAATTTGAACAATGAGTATATCATATCCTAATTTCTATAAAAAGAGAGTGGTATCCATACTTCCTTTTTCAAAAGATATCTCAAGTAGGAAAGTGCTTAACCTTTCATACCAAGCCCTAGGTGCTTATTTCAATCCATATAATGCCTTTTTCAATTTAAAAGCAATATTTGGGTATTTTGAATTTTCAAAACCTAGATGTTGTTGAACATAAACATCCTCTTATATTATTCCATTTAACAAGGCACTTTTAACATTCATTTGATATAATTTAAATCCTCTAAAATAGACAAAGACTAACGAAACCTTAATTGCTTCAAGTCTTGCTAAAGGGGCAAATGTCTCCTCAAAATCAATCTCTTTAATTTGATTATACCCCTTAGCCACTAATCTAATCTTATTTCTAAAAATAACTCCTGAGTCATTCATTTTATTTTTAAATATCTATTTAGTTCCAACTACACTTTGATTCTTTGGCCTTGCAATTAATTCCCAAACATCATTCCTTACAAATTGATTTAATTCTTCTTGCATTGCCAAAATCCAAAATTTATTCGAAAGTACTTGATTTACATTTATGAATTCTATCATCGAAATAAAGGTAGAATGATTGACTTCTTTACTTAAGTCATGCTTAGTCTTAACACCCTCACTAGGTTTACCTAAAATCAATTCCTTAGGATAGTTTTTAGAAAATTTCAAATCTCTAGGCACTGGATTTTCTATTTCCAAATTTTCTTTCAAATTAGGCTTCTCAATCCTTTGAGAGTTATTTTCTAAATCATCTTCTTCCAAACTTGACTCTCCTAAAATTTCAGATTTATTAAATATAATATGTGTGGTCTCCTTAACTACCAAAGCTCTTTTTTAAAATACTCTATAAGATTTTTCAATATTAGAGTATCTAAGAAAAATTCCTTCATCTAATTTTGGATCAAATTTTCCTAAGGATGATTTTCCATTAATATGTATGAACACCTTACATCAAAAAACATGCAAATATGACAAATTAGGTATCCTCCCCTTAAGAAGCTCATAGGATATTTTATTCAATTTTGATATAATGTTCACCATATTTAGAACATAACATGTAGAACTAACTGTTTAGCTAAAAAATATTTTGGATGTGAATATTCAGCCAACATGGCTCTAGCGGCTTTAATTAATATTCTATTCTTTCTTTCGACTACCTCATTCTGCTAAGGGGTTCTAAGTACAAAAAAATTATTATTAATTCCTTTTTATTTACAAAAATCCTAAAATTTATCATTTTCAAATTCACCACTATGATCACTTTCAATTGTTAAAATCTCACATCCTAGTTTCCTCTGAATCCAAGTTGAAAAGCCTCTAAATTTCTCAAATAATTCACTCTTATGAAATAAAAATTTAACCCACATAAATCTTGAGAAATCATAAACTATCACAAATTCGAATACCTTTCCTCCTAGACTAACATTGCTAACCGGTCCAAACAAATCCATATAAATAATCTCCAATGGTTTACTTGTTCTAAGATCGTTATTAGAATGAAATGAGGATTTCATCTATTTTCCTAATTGACATGCATCACAAATCTGATCTTTAGTAAAGTCTAGTTTTGGTAAACCTCTAACCAAATCCTTTTGGGTAATTTTCCTATGATTTTTCATGCTAGCGTGACAAAGTCTCCAATGCCATAACCAAGATTCATCATAAATTATTTTTAAATAAAAAGCATTAAGAGTTTTAATATAATTCAAATCTAGCATAAAATGTTTTTTACCCTAATTCAATGCAAAATATCATTTCCATTTAGGTTTAATATGCAGCTAGTGGGAAAAAAATTTATAATATACCCTTTATCACGTAGCTGGCTAATACTTAACAAATTATACTTAAGCCTTTTACAAGCAACACATTTTCTATAAAAAAATTTTGCATGTTTTTTATCATACCTATTCTAACCACTTTCCCAGTGGTGTTATCTCTTAGTGTAACCTTGCATCCATTCCTAGCATTCAATGATATGAATTATTTAGTGTCTCCAGTCATATGCTTTGAATAATCACTGTCTAGGTACCAAATGCTCTCACAAGGCCTTGTATGAGAGCATTCCTACAAACTAATCAAACATTAGTCTTGGGAATCCAAACAAGTTTTGGTTCTCCTTTTGGAAAAATAAAACTAGATGCAAGTATGATATAACTTGGTTTATGCATCTTAGGTCTCCACACTAAATAATTTTTTCTTTCTAAGGTACAAGTGTGTGAAACATGTCAAATTATTCTATAAGAATAACATTTAACTCTAGGAAATGGATTCCTTAATTTTCTATAAAAATTGTCTCTTCATGGGTTTTAAAATTTTTGATCTCAAAATAGAATTAGTAAAATCTTCAAGTGTTGGAGGTTTTTTATTTTCCTCAAGAGCTTATACTTTCAATTTAAGAAATGTATTTAAGTCCTCTAACACATTCTTCTCAAAATTTAAATAGTGCTCTCTACTCTCAGATTCATCCTAAAAATCTTTAAATTCTTTTTCCAATTTTGTATAGGATGATTTTAAAAGATCATTCTTTTTATTCAAGTGACCAAATTCATCAAGTAAGCTCATGTGGTTATTATCTATTAGTACATGTTCTTTTATAAGGATTTTATATTATTTTTGTAATTATTGCATTTCAAGGTTTAGACTAGCATGTATCTTCTTAAGCTTTCTATATATATCATGAATTCTTTTAGAAACTTCTAACAATTCATTATAGGTTAAGTCACATACCTTTTCTTGATTTGAGTGATCAAGATTATCGGCCATTAAACATAGGTTGGTGACTTTCTCCTTTTTGTATATGACAAATCCGAAGCTGTGTCTGCCCAAAAAGCTCTCTAAAATCTCTTCTTATCCTTCTTCACATTTGGTTTCTCTTCTACCTTCTCTTTGCTAGGAGTGTCTTTTAGATTTGGGCAGTCCAATTTTATATGTCCAGGTTTCTTGCATTCGTAGCAAATCACATCATTAGAAACCTTAACATTTTTATTGAACTTACCTCTGTTCTACTGCTGGCATCTCCTCTGCTTCCTTTTAAGAAAATTTTTGAATTGCCTAGTTATTAAGGCAAAGCCATCCTCATCCTCAGGTTATGACTGATCATTCTCTGAGTCTTCCACTTTCGGTGCTATATTATTCTCCTTTCGCTATTCACCTACATCAATCTTCCTTTGACTCACTCTTTGCTCGTAAGAAATGAGTGATCCAAGAAGATTATCAATAGAGTAAATATTTAAATCTTTAAACTTTGTCATAGCAGTTATTTTAACATCATAAGCAGTAGGAAAACAACAAAGAATTTTATTGATCATTTCAGCGTTCATTAATTCCCTACCTAATACATACAAAGAAGTGACTATTTGAGTTAATCTTATGTACATGTTAGAGATGGATTCATTGGATTTCATACGAAATAATTCATAGTCATATAACAAGATATTTTATCTAAATTTCTTTACTTCATTAGTCCATTCGTAAGTAATACAAAGTCTATCTCATATGTCCATTCCACTTTTATAAGTGGAAACCCGCATGTAATCTTCTAACTTAAGTGCACAAAAAAATTTATTTAAACATTTTATATTTAGTTATGCTAAGTCACGTTCTTCTATAGTCCAGTCATCAAAGGGTATTTTAACTCTACTGCCATCAACTAATCTAGTTGGTCTAGTATACCCTTCTTGAACTAAAATTCACATTCAATAATCTAGTGATTATAGAAATGTAGACATGCATGTTTTCCAAAAATTGAAAGGGATATTGTCAAATAACGGAGGTCTTGTATATCGAATACCCTTCTAGTATATTTCAGTTTCCAAAAGTAGCAATTCTTATTTTTCAAAAAATAGTTTAAACTTATGGTTTTGAAACAAAGCTCTGATACCACTTGTTGAATCTAGATTAGATTGTTAAACCTAAACTAATATCCTAAAGCTAACAAAGAGGGGGGGTAAATTGGTAATTTATAAATTTTCTTGGATTTTTAAATTTTAAAATCGTTGATTCTTGAAACAAGTTAATTAAAGTTTTAAAATAATTTTTGAACCACAAGAAAATAACTTATAGTAAATAAATTCAAAAATTAAAAGACAAAGATTTATAGTGGTTCGGTCAAACTCTACCTACATACACTCCCTGAGGACTCCCTCTTTAAGTATTGCACTATTATCAAAGTGTCTCTCCTTTTGCTCCCATAGCAATGTGGAGAAGCCTTTACAAATCCTCTCTTCCACCAATCGTCGGTGCGACGGAGAACCGTCATCCTTTTACATCTCTAAGTGTCAGCAGAGAACCGTCATCATTTCACACTCTCCAAGTGTCGGCAAAGAACCGTCATCCTATTCACACTCTCTAAATGTTGGAAGAGAACTATCATCTATTCACACTCTCTAAGTGTCGACAGAGTACTAGATCTTATTTAAAGATCTTCTTATGAGCAACTAGAAAGACAAGAAGAAGAGTGACAACCAAAATGAAAAAAAGAATCTTACCTTTAAGTAACCTTATGAACCCTTCACACTCCACTTGTAATAAATCTCTCTCAAACACTCTCTCACACTCTCTCTTTCAATTGCTCTTAAAATTTTTAAGTTCATCAGGATGAGAAGTCGGGATGAAAAGGGACCTTACAATTTTATAGTCTGGATGGCATATACGAATTGTGATCATATAGTACGATATATACTTAGAAAAAATCTTTTTGAATGAAAAGGGACGCATCCATTTCATACTCTAGAAGGCATGTACGAATTGTGACTGTATAGTATGTTCCATACTTAAAAAAAAATCTTTTTTGAATGAAAAGGGACCTGTCCATTTTGTACTATAAAAGGCATTGTACAAATTATGATCGTACAGTGTGATCTATACTTAAAAAAATCTTTTTAAACAAAAAGAGACTCATCCATTTAGTACTCTGAAAGGTATGTACGAATGGTGATCATACAATATGATTAATACTTAGAAAAAATTTTATCTTTATGTTCGTTTGACTGCTTGTCGGGAAAAATAACTGACAAATTGTCCCGTACAAAGTTCATTCATACATTATGATCAGTTTAAAAATTACAAATTTTAAATTCTCCTCCGGTGTGTGTGTGCACAGTTACTCAATTATAATGACACTCTCTCAGACTCAATAAAATGAAAAAATATAGACTTCATTTATAATAGATCCTAAATTAATCAGATTTGATGTCTTCAACAATCTGGAGTATGATTTCTCTGAAATGATAGTACACACAAACAACAAAATAATTCTAAAAAAATATGTTAGGAGAAATAATATTCAAATTAATAATATTTGGAATCATCAAAAACATATAAGTTGCAAGAATATCAACAATCAAGAACTTAAGTAGAAACTATCTCAACACCTTTCAGTACTCTAACATACACTACGATTAGGCTTGAATGATTTAGAACATGATTTAATTTACATTTGAATTGATCAAATTATTATATAGGTGATATTTTATTCTCAAAAGGAAGAGGAGTTATGACTATGAATCTGTTGAGCTTACTTTTGTATGAGGTCACTTTGACCTTTTCCTAGACCCCAGACCCTAGGACTCTCTAAGCCATGGATTCCTTCTGAACTCTAGATATTAGAATCCTTCTAGTCTCTAGGTCTTAGAATCAATTTAGATCTTAGACCAATCCAAACCCAACATTCCAATGCAAATCTTTAGGTTAAGGACTCAGGTCCTAAAACCCTTCTAGGTGATGTTTATGTCACCTTGAAATCCAAGAATTTAGCATTTGATCCAGAGTTTATTAAGTGTATGTTAATATGACATGTCTCTAGTATCAACCCTCTAAATTTGAGTTCATTTGGAGGACTCTAGCCCTAGAAACTATGTTGATTTCTAAAGGCTACAAAACCCTCAAATATTTATAACCTATGCAGCTAGGCATATCACCCAGTGGAATTTTACCTTGGAGCCCCCTCCAAACCCTTTGATCTCTTCCAGTCCTTTGATATTGCCATGTTAAGCATTTATCTATATTTTTATGGATTCACTTTGACCTAGAATTGACCTGAGGTCAAATTGACCAAAATGCCCTTCAAGGGTATTTTTGGACTTTTAACCAAAATTCAATGTGATTCAACATCACCAACCTTTAAAACCCTTTTCAATCAATTTTAAACACAACTTGGGATCTATCAAACCTAAACCTAGACTCTGGGTCAACTTGGGTTGGCCTAAAAGTTCCTTAAGAGTCATAATAGTCATTTTGGCTAAAATGGCCTCCCTATACCTTGCAATCACTTCCAACACATTCAAAATGTCATTTCAAACTTATTGATCCCAATCAAAGCCCCTGGCTCAACCTTATTAACAAAGTCAACCTAAGTTGACCCAATGACCCTTTAAGAACCCAAATAGGTCATTTGACCCAAATGACCTTTTTAGACCTTAAGACCACACCCATTAGACTCTAAATATCCAAACAAACTCATTTGACTAAAAAATATGTCTTGAGTTAACCTACTTGACCAATTCAACCTAGGTTGCTCTTCATACTCTCTCCCTACCACCTTAACATCTATTAATCATTTGACTGGTCAAAGAAGTCAATTTGAGCTTAAACCATTCTAGATGGTCAAACCTCTATAAAGCTTAACTTCCTCTTATATCAGATGCCCTAAATAGACCCTATTAGCTTTATTTCCCTAATTAAATACTACTTAAGCTATCCGTAATAGTTGGCTTAGGTAATTTGGGCAATAGTGGTCCCTCCATCTCCAAGAGCCACCCAAAGGGGGAAAGGTCATTCTAGCCTTTGACTCAGCCTTCTAATAGCTTGGGACACTTATCCTTCATCAGAGCAAAGCCTATGATGCATCAGGGCCATCCAATTTAATATAGGAGATTTGAATTGGGTAAAAGCCTAATTTTGAGCTACACTCATCATCTCACACTATCCCACATCCTCAAGCCTCCTAGAGCATTCCAAGCATTCCTTTAAGACCCAGTGATCTCCTTATCCCTCACATGTCTAAAACCCACCGTAAAACACCTCCTGAGGGTGAGCTTTCCAGTAATCCTAAGTTTTTTTCACCCAAGGAGCTATAGCGGTCTAAACCATAAACCCTAAATCCTAAACACAAACCCTAAACCGTAAATACTAAACCATAACCCTAAACCTAAACCATAAACCCTAAACCTTCAACCTTAAACCCTAAATCAAAACCTTAAATCCTAAACCATAAACCCTTAACCGTAAACCCTAAACCTGAAGCCTTAAAAACCCTAAAAATCCTTAAGCACTAAACCCTAAAGCCTAATCCCAAAACTTAAATCTAATTTAGAACCCTAAAACCTTAATTCTAAATACTAATCCTTTTACTTTAGACCCTAATTAATAAATCTAAATACCTAAACTATAAAAAAATCCAAAACCCTATTAAAAAACTCCTAAATTAAAAACCCTAAAGTCTATAAAGAGAAACCTTATTCCTAAATATAAGAATTCAAAACATAAAAACAAAATCTTAAATCCTAACTTTTAACCTTAAACCTTAGACATAAACCATAAACCCTTAACCCTAACACTCAACGTAAATATTAACACTAAACCTTAACCATAAACCTTGAATCCTAACCTATAAATCCTAAACCCTAACTGTTGAGATAGTTGCTACTTAGTTCTTGATTATTGGTATTTTTCTTGTAACTTGTATATTTTTAATGATTCCAAATATTATTGCTTTGATTATTATTTCTCCTAACATATTTTGGATGAATTGTTTTGTTTCTTGTGTGTACTAATATTTCAGGGAAATCATACTCCAAATTATTGAAGACTTCAAATCAGATCAGTGTAGGGTTTCTTGTAATTGAAGTCAAAATATCAAGCAGAGATTTCAACTAGGAAAATTTACATGGACAATCTACAAGCACAACCGTATAAAGAACCTGAAGATCTAAGGGTAAAATCTCTTTAAAACTATAAACCTAGGTCACAGTCCTTAGGATAAAATAACTTTTTATTAAGTGGATTTTAAAATCCAAAGTTTGATCCCCATTAAATATGTTCACTAGCATAATATAGTTTTAAATTCTTAGGAGATTTGAATGTCTAGATCATGTGAACGAGTGATTATTTAATTTTAGGGCGTTAATCAAGGCCCGCTGTGAGTGTACATTTTTTGGAAAATTGATCTCGTGATCAATGGCCCATATCGTGTCCCTCTGCAGCCCTATTCGACCATGTGTCCGTCCTTATTATTGTTGATTTATCTAACTCAAATTAGGCTCTTCATTCTGAACTATGTTAATATATCTCTGCCATTTGATCCTATTTGACTGAGGTCAAACAGCATGATGTGATCGTGGCCGTTCGATGCAATCGACACAGATTCGACAACCATGACTATCTACTGACGTGGTTATGTGGCTAACCATGTCCTGACGTGTGGTTTGCCCAGGAGATGCCGTTTGGACGACACGGTGTATTGCCACAACCATCTGAGTTTTGGATTCGCAAACCATGGATCGCCATGTGGAAGCCTCGGCTGTCATTTTAATAAATTTGATTTTAAATTAATCTATACCTTTTTTTAATAGTGCTCTTATTAAAATAGTTTTAGAAAATTTAATATTAATTTAAAATTAATAAAATTTATACCTATATTCTTAGAAAAATTAATACTTTAATATAAAATTATTATTAATTTAAAATATTAAATATATATTTTGAATTACTTTAAATAATAAATTTTAATTATTTTTAATAAAAATTTAATTAAAAACAATTAAAATATTTTAGAAAATTTTAAATTTCCTTTTCTTAAA